>NW_007381110.1:8632-21324 GCF_000475195.1 Diaphorina citri | reverse complement strand
TGCATGGGTCTGGTCTGTTAAACCTATAGGTACATAAAAAAAGGCTTCTAATATGATTGCAGAATAAACTGATGGCTTTGGAAAATGATATCCTTGCAACAAATGTTACTGTTTCACCAATCAAAAGTAGTAATTTTACAAGCAATTGTTTACATGATCCAGTGAATCAGATACACAAGAAGGCACACTTGTTTAACAATAATATTTCATCTAAGCCAGCCCAAAGGATGGTTGAATTAATTGTAGAAGAATTTCCACTTGTACAGCTCTCCTCCAGGTAACCTACAGCAACAAGTGGTTGAAGAAAATAGTAACAGTCTCTAGAAACAGTCAAGGTAATCCACATAGCGGGATTCCGGAGCGAAGCGACGGAATTCAGCTAGTAAAGCAATAATTACAGGATCTTCAAGACTTTAAGTGATCCATTTGGCAGTAGGTGTAGGAAAATAAGAAAACATTTACATGGCCATTGGCGAAGTTTGATGTCAAACGATGCAAAAGCAAGTTACATAACATTAGGTTAATAATTAGGTATCGATTGTTGCTCATTTTGTCATGGTTTCAGCCGATTGGTGATCTGTTGATCTTAATCAACAGTGTTTAAGTTATGTGGTCAATTTCTCAAATGAGGATAAAATTCCTTGTCTCGCCTGGGATCGAACCCGTTCCCTCCTGTTTACCAGGCATGCGTATCCAGTCAAGGTAATCCACAGGTAGCTGTGAGGTACTTGGCAACTTACGTTTAGCAGCACTCATCAGATCTTTGACTTCCTTGATAAGCCTTTTGATTTGCTGGTTTGTCTTGTCAAGTTCTTTCTCGTGGGCATGAAGGTTATCCCGAAAATAGGGACTATCTGAGGCACAATCCGAAAATTCCAAAGGCTTGAGTCCAACACCCATTGTAGGTATCAGAAATTTCTCTTTTTAGATTTCAAAAAACACCAGTTTGATTAGCAAACAAATGAGAACAAAAACACCTGAGGGATATTTTTCTGGGGTTTCTAGTGCTTGTGCGATCTAGTGCTCTCGTTTTCTAGTGCTAGTGGGATCACCCAAAACTCAAACCTGTGACACTGACATGGCCATTGCCCACCTTACATACTCATTAGTGGTCCCATTCTTTACTCATTAGAATTTGAGATCCGTAGAATTCATTTAGAATACCCATTTCGATGTTTTCATTAAGACAAATGAGATATGTTAGTTAAGTTAGTGTTTGTATTTGCATTACTATGTAGATGACTCATACAAGTGACAAACCTTACATTGTGCGTTATACGGTATTATTTTCACTTGTTTTTCGCCTTGGAATAGAAACTATATCTCACTAGCACGTTTATACGCACATGTGGTGACTATGTGTGACGTTCTTATGGCTCGGTCCACAAAGTCAATTTAAATTCCGTTTAAGCGGTTTAAGATAAACTCTTGGATTACGCAATCTGATTGGCTGAAGTTTTTTTTAATAGGTACTTAATAAGTAATAAACTTAAAAACCATTAAAACGTTTTGCCGTATGTCAAAAACGTATGTTTGCCGTATAGATTGAAATCTTTAAACTCGATTTCCCGAAAGTGGGTTTTTTTTTGACATACGCCGTATTTCGCTTAGCACGGCAGAATTGATGTGGATCAACGGCCGGTCGACTATATGTGGACACACCTTTAAAGATTTTGCCAATATAGGTATGTCTCCAAAACTCTTAACACATTTGAATACCGTCGTAAAAAAAAAAAAAAAAGATTAATGTTTCATCGCTGTTTTTATTTCGAAGCTATGAAACAACTGATTTACTTGTACTTGGTCTTTGTCGTAGCATGCCCATCCCGTAGTATGTCCCTTATCAGGTGGGCGATAAGAGACACAATACTTCTGGGCGAGAAGGGACTCAATACTTCCCATTTAGGTGCTAGGTCAACACCAGAAAAAGACCCTTTAAAAATTTCCAATCAAAATAGCCGTGCAATTCTTTTGTCGATGCGTATCGTAAGGTTCGATAGAAGAGGGGAAGTTCGTTTCCCAACTTTGGGCGTGATAGAGCGCTTGTACTAAACCATAGGAAATCCAAGATGGCGCGCCATCGGAATCGGTTCGGTTTCAAATACAACTCCACTTTACCTGTATTACAGGTTCTTTTTACCTGTATTACAAGATGTCACAAAAGATCTCACCAGGTCGCAGTGACATAGGGCGTTTATTAAAGCCGATGGCCCTACTTATACCAATACCTGTATTAGTTTCGGTGATATTCTTATTGACCACAACGCTGAGGGCGAGGGCTGGTGAGAATGACCGGAACTGATATCCCAGGAGGGAGATAAACCGGCGCTTGAAATCCGACCAATAGGAAGCCAGCCAGGGGGAAGGTGTGAATGGGTGAAGCATAATACACGTGTTTTCTCCTGTGAGCTCATTGGTCGTTTGTCTGGTAACCAAAAAGAGAATAGACAATAGAATATACCTTGTTTATCCTGCTTGAATGAGACTAAAAAGTCCGTTTACCCCAGCCGTATAATAACATAATACATAAATGTGAACAGTAGAAGACCTTGCTCAATTGGCCTGATGGGACATCTTGTTCTAAGCTGAGTCTAAATAAATACATGTACTTTCCTTTTCGGTACTGGGTCAACACAAGAACACCAAACTGTAACCCGTTCAAATATTTGAAATCGATTTTTTTTTTCGTTCATCCTGACGAAAAAACACCAATGGTGTAGATAGGTGGACCGACTAAAAACGCCAACATGGGAAAAGGCGAAGTATCACTAGAAGTTCCGCCTGTGAGAGGCGCTGACTTTCGGTTGGGTGGATGTACTGAAAAGAAAAAGTCAGATAACAGAAGATCTTTAGAAAAAAAAAAAGACGTCCACTGAAATTAATTTTGGTTGATGACACCAAATAAATAACATTATCAATTATTTCACCCAAGTTGCACCAACATCTGTAGCGCGGTAAACTTCGGATCTGGATAGGTTGCTGGTTTGAGTCCAATTCAAGTCATAAAAACGGCATTTGTGACAAGCATTCAGGCTTAAACACAGTTAAAATTTCTAATGTCACCAAGTTGGACATGTTTTTCTTTTAAAAATATTTTTGCTGAGAAAGAGTGACTGAGAGGGAGGGAGAAAGAGAAGAAAAAGTCACCAAGTTGGACAAGTTTTTCTTTTAAAAATATTTTTGCTGAGAGTGACTGAGAGGGAGGGAGAAAGAGAGAATGAAAGACAGAGAGGAGAGAAAGGGAGAATAGGGAGAAAGAGAAGGAAGAAAAAGAGAAGGGGAGAGAGAGAGACTTACCTGAATAGTTTGCCTATGATCGCGAAATATATTAACTCGAACCAAGGCCTTGTTATATTCTGGCTCCGTAGATTGTACTATGCTGTAGTCTAAATGTTCCTGGTATGCGAGAGCATCGAACCCTGAAACCATAGATAAGAAAACTCGTCTATAAACCAATAGAGTGGGAACCTAAAAATAATTAAAACAAGAAGGGGGAAGGAAGCGGGGAAGTCTTTATATAATTTAAAAAAAAGTTTCCAAATAAGAAATAGCCCTTTAAGAGGGTCATTTGACATAAAACATGTACATAATATACATATTGTATTATTGTATCTTGATTGACAGTACGATTTCCTATAAAACTTTTCACTTTTTTGTCTGAAGTCAAGTATGGTCTGTATTGTTAGAGTGAGTTTTCGGCACAATCCAAAGCTACGGACAGTAGGTCGTTCGCGCCAACACCCTTAGGTTATATTAAGTCAAACAGGTGAAGAACTAAAAATTAAAGGAGGTACCTTCCTTACCTTTGAATATAAACTGGAAGAACGTGTTCAAGTTCTCAGGCGAGGGTGAAGTGACGAAGATGTTGGAATAGCCAAATGCCACAGCTCCGGCCACTGCCAACCCTAGTGCCGCGGATTTACCGCGCCCTCGGGCCGCAGTTAGAGATACTGTAGACCGGAGGGTCTTCTCTGATATGCCGTCAATGAATTTGAGAAGAGCTTTCCCCTGAGAACATGGAATAGAACTTGTTAGAGGCCAGAATAGGGGTGCAATAGTCCTACATACTGGACTCAGCACACAGGAATTTCTTTAGAAATACTCCCATTTCAGGTGTTTTAGGAACTTACTTGTAAAGATCCAATATTAAGACTGAACTGAGATCCATTTCCTCACACTGGTCTTCAAACTCTTTCTAACAGACGTTTACCGCGCCCTCGGGCCGCAGTTAGAGATACTGTAGACCGGAGGGTCTTCTCTGATATGCCGTCAATGAATTTGAGAAGAGCTTTCGCCTGAGAACATGGAATAGAACTTCTTAGAGGCCAGAATAGGGGTGCAAATAGTCCTACACACTGGACTCAGCACACAGGAATTTCTTTAGAAAATACTCCCACTTCAATGTAATGTAGAGGCCAGAGTAGATGGAAAAACTCTAAGAACACGTGCCAAAATGGAGCCCAATGGGGCAATGGCCAGTCTAGTTAGCTTGGATGGTAGCGCACCTGCCCTGTAAGCGCTCGGTCACGGGTACGATTCCCGCCCTGGAGAATTTTATCTTCCACCAGTAATGTTCGTTCTCGGAACGGCAGCTCTCTTATCCAGTCGTTCTTCCTTTTTCTCTCTTTCAGTACGATAAGACCTCGGTTGTTACTGTTCTACTGTTCCACCTATCAAGAAGCTCTTGAAAATCAATTACATACATACATACATACATACATACATAACCATTATCGTTCTATTCTATTGGACAGGCCGATGAACAAAGCATCTCAACCAGACTCTATTGCTATACCTTTGACCTTTTAGTTAGCCTTTATATCTTCCCAGTCTCCCTGTTTCTTGCCTACGTCAAACTTAATATGTGGTGTCTTCATAACGATATCTTAAAATCAATTAGGTATTACCTTTTTAAAGAGTTTTGATAGAGGGAACTGTAATAACGGAGGTCTTATCGGTTCGCAGTTGAAGAGAAAAGAACGAGGTAGGAAAAGGTCAGCCGTTCCGAGAACGATTACTTTTTACTTAAAAGTTTATCTGTTTTAGATACAAATGGGGTTAACGAAACTCAAACCGTAACTCTTGAAGGGTTAGACCAATTTTGATAAAATTAGGTAAAAATGGAAAACTCAATAATATTTCCTTGGTAGGAAAACTTTAATCCTCATATTGCTGTTATGGTCCATGGGAGTCGAACCCACGACGTAACCACTACACTGACAGCGGTTACTTACCCCCTGGTAGTCAGGATGTGTAGCTACGCGCACAACTCGAGCCCCGCACAGGGCAGGAAAATCTTCGTCCTGATATTGTTGTGCTATGGATGGGTCGAACCCACGACCTAGCCACTACACTAACAGCGGTTACTTACCCCCTGGTAGTCAGGATGTGTAGCTACCCTCCAGACTGTAACCCGTTCAAATATTTGAAAGTTTGAAACCGATTTTTTTTTCTTTCACCTTTGAGAAATGAGCCCAATCATTTCCTATAACAGTATAAAATATATGAGACCTTGTTTGGAGAGAAAAGCCAGCAGCACGCGATTGCCTAGATCCATCCGCATACCGACCACGCGTAACGTTGCTTAAACCCCCCTAAAAAAAAAAAAAAAAAAAAAAAAAAAAAAAGATTAATGTTTCATCGCTGTTTTTATTTCGAAGCTATGAAACAAATGATTTACTTGGTCTTTGTCGTAGCATGCCCATCCCGTAGTATGTCCCTTATCAGATGGCCGATAAGAGACACAATACTTCTGGGCGAGAAGGGACACAATACTCCCCATTTAGGTGCTAGGTCAACACCAGAAAAAGACCCTTTAAAAATTTTCTAATCAAAATAGCCGTGCAATTCTTTTGTCGATGCGTATCGTAAGGTTCGATGGAAGAGGGGAAGTTCGTTTCCCAACTTTGGGCGTGATAGAGCGTTTGTACTAAACCATAGAAAATCCAAGATGGCGCGCCATCGGAATCGGTTCGGTTTCAAATACAACTTTACTTCAAATACAACCTGTATTACAAGATGTCACAAAAGATCTAACCAGGTCGCAGTGACACAGGGCGTTTATTAAAGCCGATGGCCCTAAGCAGGCGAGGGTGAAGTGACGAAGATGTTGGAATAGCCAAATGCCACAGCTCCGGCCACTGCCAACCCTAGTGCCGCGGATTTACCGCGTCCTCGGGCCGCAGTTAGAGATACTGTGGACCGGAGGGTCTTCTCTGATATGCTGTCTATGAATTTGAGAAGAGCTTTCCCCTGAGAACATGGAATAGAACTTGTTAGAGGCCACAATAGGGGTGCAATAGTCCTACATACTGGACTCAGCACACAGGAATTTCTTTAGAAAATACTCCCATTTCAATGTAATGTAGCTCTTGAAAAAAAAAAGCATTGCAGGTGTTTTAGGAACTTACTTGTAAAGATCCAATATTAAGACTGAACTGAGATCCATTTCCTCAAACTGGTCGCTCTTGAAAAAAAAAAGCATTGCAGGTGTTTTAGGAACTTACTTGTAAAGATCCAATATTAAGACTGAACTGAGATCCATTTCCTCACACTGGTCTTCACACTGTTTCTAACAGACACATCATCATAACAGTAGGAAAATTTGCTTACCTGATCGAGAGTTTTGCAGCAATCAATGAGTGCACTCACTGGCTGCGTGTCTTTGAGTGACGTTTTGAGTGCATTCAGCTCCTGTTCTTGCTGGGATAGATCTGAGGTTTTACTGACAGGGGTAATGTTGAGAACGTGTTGACTTGTGATGGGCAGAACTGTCAGTTGATCGTCCACAACTAGACACCGATTACAGGATGAGAGGGAGAGAAGAAATCTATGGAGGACAAAAAAATCATGATGGATATTTATCGAAGGAATGAAGTCGGATCTCTGGGATAGATCTGAGGTTTTACTGACAGGGGTAATGTTGAGAACGTGTTGACTTGTGATGGGCAGAACTGTCAGTTGATCATCCACAACTAGACAGCGATTACAGGATGAGAGGGAGAGAAGAAATCTATGGAGGACAAAGAAAATCGTGATGGATATTAATCGAAGGAATTAAGTCAGATCTAAGTTTTAAAACCACGATCTAGCCTTTTTCTCTATGTCCAAACTAATGGCATAATGATAAAGCACTAGCCTGGTAAACAGGAGGTGTGGGTTTGATCATAGCCAAGGCATTGAATTATATTCCTGTTTAAAAATTTAACTAGGTACATAAAAAATGTTTTAATCTATTGGAAAAGTAGAAACAACAATATTTTATTGAGCAATAGAAGTAAATGAGCTTTTCCAAACCAAATTATCAAGAAGTCATCTCTAAGAGTTAGGACAACTCTGACAATAGTGTTTAACTTTGACTTGGCATAATGATAAAGCACTAGCCTGGTAAACAGGAGGTGTGGGTTTGATCATAGCCAAGGCATTGAATTATATCCCTGTTTAAAAATTTAACTAGGTACATAAAAAATGTTTTAATCTATTGGAAAAGTAGAAACAACAATATTTCATTGAGCAATAGAAGTAAATGAGCTTTTCCAAACCAAATTATCAAGAAGTCATCTCTAAGAGTTAGGACAACTCTGACAATAGTGTTTAACTTTGACTTAGGAACCTATTTGAAACACTGTACATTTATAAAGACCGTGTATAGAACATACCGTTCATTGAATCTGCACACAACATCAGAATGTGCCTCTGTCCTGTATCTCTCATGAATGTCCATACTCATTGTATACAATTGTTTGAGAGAGCTGAGAGTTCTCAGGAGAAGTACAATCACTTTGACTTAGGAACCTATTTGAAACACTGTACATTTATAAAGACCGTGTATAGAACATACCGTTCATTGAATCTGCACACAACATCGGAATGTGCCTCTGTCCTGTATCTCTCGTGAATGTCCATACTCATTGTATACAATTGTTTGAGAGAGCTGAGAGTTCTCAGGAGAAGTACAATCACACCGTGTCTTTGAGTGACGTTTTGAGTGCATTCAGCTCCTGTTCTTGCTGGGATAGATCTGAAGTTTTACTGACAGGGGTAATGTTGAGAACGTGTTGACTTGTGATGGGCAGAACTGTCAGTTGGTCATCCACTACTAGACACCGATTACAGGATGAGAGGGAGAGAAGAAATCTATTGAGGGAGAAATAATTTTATTATTGTAGGTAAATAACATCATAGGTAAATAACATTAGAAGAAAATCATAGCACATTTTTTTTCACCTATATATAATCTACTATCAGGTTAAATCAGGTAATGTTTGCAGAAAAACCTAGGAGAAAGAATGCTGATACACCATGCTGAATCAAGGTGACCATGGACATTTTAATTTATTGTGTCAAGCATGAATGCTCATTCAAAAATATATTTACAAAACTCTATGATTTGATGTGAACATAAATCACTAACCTCCAAATTCAGAGTCAACTGTGCTAACTACTACTGATGAAAACTTACCGTTCATTGAATCTGCACACAACATCAGAATGTGCCTCTGTCCTGTATCTCTCGTGAATGTCCATACTCATTGTATACAACTGTTTGAGAGAGCTGAGAGTTCTCAGGAGAAGTACAATTACACCACCTCCCTCAACAGTTTCAATTGTCCTTGCCAATAGGTTGGGTGTCAAGGCTTCAAAATCCTGAAAGATAGTAAGTAAAATTGTGAGAAATCACTCAAGAAGGGGCCATAGCAATGAAGGACAGAAAAAGAAAGATCTAACACATACACAATATTTAATAACCCAGTACTCCAAAGGGAACATTGGGGTTTAGAAAGCCTGACCCAAAAATCCTGCCAATAGGTTGGGTGTCAAGGCTTCAAAATCCTGAAAGATAGTAAGTAGAATTGTGAAAAATCACTCAAGAAGGGGCCATAGCAATAAAGACAGAAAAAGAAAGATCTAACACATACACAATATTTAATTACCCAGTACTCCAAAGGGAACATTGGGGTTTAGAAAGCCTGACCCAAAAATCCATATTAGGCTAGTAGCCTAATGATCAAGGATCAATTCCTTTGCATTAGTAATCAACATTAGGAATATTGGGATGTGCTTTGGGTGGATTTTTTTCATGTCTATTTCATTCTATAGTATTTACCTGAAGGACACACATTCCATATGTGTTACCCAAGATTTTGTGTGTCTCCGAGTAGTAGGTGTAGCGGATATTCGTGGAAGCGACAAACAATTCAAACGGATCATCTTCATTAACATTCAATTTGCCAGCTTGAACTTTCCTTTGAACACTCTTCATTCTTTTCTTCCTATGACTGTAAGGAAAAGATTAAATACAGATTATATTTTAGAGTGCTATGTAGAAATAATCTGGGTCTAGGCTCTTACTCCCCAATCTTGATTCTTGCTTAACAAGATTTGTACTAAATGAAATAAAATAGTAAGATGAGAAGAGAACTAAATGTTAAGGACTTAAGGATTTGTTTTGAGCTTTTCTCTATAACTTGTAGGTCTACTCTTCTAAGCTACTGCATTTAAACTTTACTTTGAACTTAACTGTGAAAGCCAAGAAAGGTCAGAAAAAAATCTTTTGGGTCCAAAGGACAGTGTACTTGTGTAAAAGGCTTATGTCATACTCACCTACTGAACCCAAGTTCTTTCTTATAGCACCACAACACAGATGGTCTCGCTGACACTGATGCTTTGGATAACATGTGATGTAAGATGACCACCTGAAAAATTAAAGATGGACATTGAATTAACAGCAAGACAACAACCTCAGTGATTATACATGTTCAATGGGTGTAGCATAAGTTGCCCCCCCAAAAAAAAAGGGTTTCGGCCGAAGGTCCGTGTGTGAGTGTGTGTGTGTGGGGGGGGTGCGGGTGTGTGTTTGTGTGTGTGTATTTTATTTTTATTTTTTGTGATAGTAAGTTAAGTGAGTGATTTTGTTTTATTTTTGTTTTTTATAAATATAAAAATTCCTATTTTACCTGCCTAAATAATTTGTTTATTTCAAGCAACTCTAGGGTCTAAAAGTAGCCTTATTATCGTAAAACGCAGTGTAAATATCTTGTAACCCCCAAAACAAGAAAAATTGTTAAATATATCGATATATCGGCGATATATCGATATATTTCCCCCGATATATCGATATATTTGAGGGGCCGATATATCGACATATCGATTTATCGATATATTTGCGACTCATTTACATCCCTATTTTGGATTTTTCAAAATTTGAATTCTGTCATTTTGTAAACAAACGCACGTGCAACTTAATTGCGCCTTGAAATTTGAAAGTTTCAAAAACGCAACATGCAATGCATTTTCCATACTGCACAATGTTTCCTCTTGATTTTCATTACACGTGGTTTGTTTTTTTGTGGGGGGAAAAAACGAGAAACTGAGAAAGGAGTGAAGAGCCAGCCAGGCAGCCTAGTAAGCACTAGGTTGTGGGTTCGATTCCAAACTAGGGTGATCTTTTCATCCTTAACAGATAAGACTCTCTCCTATCATACCCTCCTTCCGTCTTAAATTTCGGGACAGACCTCGATTTTTACAGTTCCCTCTAAATCAAACAAAATACTTTCACTTTATGTTCACAAACGGTAGGTACCTTTTTTTCGTCATTTTGTGTAAGGCCCTGTCCTAATAATAATCCTATCAGCCACAATCAAATACACGAATATCACAATTACATGAATCATGGTTGTGTCTCATTGTTTATTTTACAATCGCCATTAAATCAGAAACTTAATTTACACGGAGTTAAAAAATATGTAAAACTATGTTGAAATTTTCTTCCTTCTATTTCATGTTTTCTTAAAAAAAAAAAAAAAAATAATAATAATAACCATAAAATCAAAAAATATAAAAGAAAAAACTTAAACTTTACATCATACTGAGTGGTTCACAAGATGATTTCATATAAAAAAACGATTCTCGTAACTCTTAGAGTTTACAAAAAGCAAGGGGGTGAGGGTTATATTTCAGAAAACCCTCCCAGAAGGGGCAGTTGTATGTCCCGACGTACAGTGGGGCAAAACAACCAAAACCTAAGCCCAAGGTGGCGGGTTTTATTTCAAAAGGGGAGCCCAAAACCCTCCTAGAAGGGACAGCTGCAAATGTCCCAAAGGACTGAAAGTTATCCCAAGGTTTTCGGAAGAGCAACTCTAAAAATGTCTCAGTTCCCCAGAAAACTAAAAACAAAACAGTAACAATATTACATTAAATGCAAAAGAATACATCATTTGTTGACGTAAATGGAGGGCAGAGGGGATTAATGGGTTAACTTTAAACACGGCACATAATGACGTACATCATGGGGGATAATCAAAAATTAGAAGCCTACCTAAAACGGAATCCTAACACAATCAAAAACAAGATGAAATAGAATGAAAAACATGGCTGAAAATTGAAAATACTTTCTTTCCTAAAGACTAATAGAACTAGAAGCCTACCTAAAACGGAATCCTAACACAATCAAAAACAAGATGAAATAGAATGAAAAACATGGCTGAAAATTGAAAATACTTTCCTTCCTATAGACTTATAGAATATAGGATAAGGAAAGTAAAAAATGGTGCCTAATAAATATCAGATGCCATTTGGGGATTCTGGGGCAACTTTACCTAAATGGAAATTAAACCATTTTGGGGTTTCGGTATATAACATTTAAATTTGAAAAATTTCATAGTACTGAAAGAAAAATTACATTTCGATGGCACTTATGTATTTTTTTGGTTTTTCTGAACCATCATGTGCTGGTTTTCAACATATTGAAAATACACCAGAGATTCATGTCCGGAAAAACTTGATAGAATCTCTCACAAAATGAGAAAACTCTAGACTTGGTGTTAGTTAATCAAACATAACATGTAACCTTGGTGTTAAATCAAGCAAAACAATCGTTATGCTTACATCAAGAGTACTAAGTTGAGTGAATCGAATCAAAGTCAGTTTGATCTTAGGGTTCAAAATTAAGCGTACTGACTACTGAACGAGACGTATAGAAACTTTCTTCTAATTAAAAATCGTAAGAAGATTACTGTGGAACATCAAAGGAATAAGTTTGTATTAACTTATTTGTTGGTACACACACTTGGTAAAACAATTCAAACACTAAAAATGATTTTGGGTGAGTAAAAACACTTGGCTTTATGTTTTACGTATATTTTTATTAAATTACAGATGGATCCATTTCGGCTGTTACGCCATCATCAGTGTATTATTACTAACCAAGTCTTAATCTAGAAATCTAAGTATAAGCCTAAAACTAACGGAAAAAAAGGAGGAAAGTTTTTTTCCCCGTTAGTTTTAAGCTTATACTTAGATTTCTAGATTAAGACTTGGTTAGTAATAATACACTGATGATGGCGTAACAGCCGAAATGGATTCATCTGTAATTTAATAAAAATATACGTAAAACATAAAGCCAAGTGTTTTTACTCACCCAAAATCATTTTTAGTGTTTGAATTGTTTTACCAAGTGTGTGTACCAACAAATAAGTTAATACAAACTTATTCCTTTGATGTTCCACAGTAATCTTCTTACGATTTTTAATTAGAAGAAAATTTCTATACGTCTCGTTCAGTAGTCAGTACGTCAGTACTCTTAATTTTGAACCCTAAGATCAAACTGACTTTGATTCGATTCACTCAACTTAGTACTCTTGATGTAAGCATAACGATTGTTTTGCTTGATTTAACACCAAGGTTACATGTTA
>NW_007381110.1:6075-8573 GCF_000475195.1 Diaphorina citri | reverse complement strand
AGTTGCCCCCCCAAAAAAAAAGGGTTTCGGCCGAAGGTCCGTGTGTGAGTGTGTGTGTGTGGGGGGGGTGCGGGTGTGTGTTTGTGTGTGTGTATTTTATTTTTATTTTTTGTGATAGTAAGTTAAGTGAGTGATTTTGTTTTATTTTTGTTTTTTATAAATATAAAAATTCCTATTTTACCTGCCTAAATAATTTGTTTATTTCAAGCAACTCTAGGGTCTAAAAGTAGCCTTATTATCGTAAAACGCAGTGTAAATATCTTGTAACCCCCAAAACAAGAAAAATTGTTAAATATATCGATATATCGGCGATATATCGATATATTTCCCCCGATATATCGATATATTTGAGGGGCCGATATATCGACATATCGATTTATCGATATATTTGCGACTCATTTACATCCCTATTTTGGATTTTTCAAAATTTGAATTCTGTCATTTTGTAAACAAACGCACGTGCAACTTAATTGCGCCTTGAAATTTGAAAGTTTCAAAAACGCAACATGCAATGCATTTTCCATACTGCACAATGTTTCCTCTTGATTTTCATTACACGTGGTTTGTTTTTTTGTGGGGGGAAAAAACGAGAAACTGAGAAAGGAGTGAAGAGCCAGCCAGGCAGCCTAGTAAGCACTAGGTTGTGGGTTCGATTCCAAACTAGGGTGATCTTTTCATCCTTAACAGATAAGACTCTCTCCTATCATACCCTCCTTCCGTCTTAAATTTCGGGACAGACCTCGATTTTTACAGTTCCCTCTAAATCAAACAAAATACTTTCACTTTATGTTCACAAACGGTAGGTACCTTTTTTTCGTCATTTTGTGTAAGGCCCTGTCCTAATAATAATCCTATCAGCCACAATCAAATACACGAATATCACAATTACATGAATCATGGTTGTGTCTCATTGTTTATTTTACAATCGCCATTAAATCAGAAACTTAATTTACACGGAGTTAAAAAATATGTAAAACTAGGTTGAAATTTTCTTCCTTCTATTTCATGTTTTCTTAAAAAAAAAAAAAAAAATAATAATAATAACCATAAAATCAAAAAATATAAAAGAAAAAACTTAAACTTTACATCATACTGAGTGGTTCACAAGATGATTTCATATAAAAAACGACTCTCGTAACTCTTAGAGTTTACAAAGCAAGGGGGTGGGGGTTATATTTCAGAAAACCCTCCCAGAAGGGGCAGTTGTATGTCCCGACGTACAGTGGGACAAAACAACCAAAACCTAAGCCCAAGGTGGCGTTTAAAGTCATGACGTGATTTTGGGCCCAAATATTGCTTGGTTATGTCCATTAGCTTCGCCCGTGTTTACTTGTTTATGAACAAAAATCTCGGTCTCAAGTCAAGACTGAAGTCAATATCAGTCAGCCTAAGCCGTATTTTATTGAGACTTTTTCTTGAGTCATCATACGAAATTTCTGTTTGGACTGGTAGCGCGTGTGGTGGCATTATTACTTCCAAACTAGTCCAAAGAGAAATTTTGTATGATGACTAAAAAAAAAGTCATATAGTAAAATACGGTTCTAGTTAGCATGGATGGTAGCGTGGCTGTACCCACTTAATTGAGGCAAGGATAACCATAAGGGTGCCACCCTAGTTAGTTTGGAAGTTCGAAGGTAGCGAGTCGGCTTTGTAAGCGCTAGGTCGCGGGTTTGATTCCCACCTAGGGCGAACTTTATAAGGTTCGTTCACCGAACGGCTGGCTTTCCATCCTTTTCTCTCCGACTTCGGGACGAGAAAACCAAAGTAGTTACAGTTCTCTCCTTTTAAAATAATAAATATTAATAGACAAACTAACCTGTGAAGTAGAGAACAGCGCGAGGAATGACACGTTCCCGAATGTAGTGTCCGATCTCGAAGTCACTCGACAGCAGGGCTTGCGTCTCTTCGTCAATTTCCGCGTTTGGATCTTCGGGTACAGTCGGAGGATTGAAGAAGTTGAAGAACGAGTCGTTCGGCTCCGTTTTGTTCACGATTCTGATTTGACCTTGAGAGGGAACAAAAGGAGACACAATTAGTTCGTGCAACTATACTCTTCTTTAAGTTGACCCGTACTCCATGGAGTTATAGACGGACCTTTTCTGACTGTTCTTGCGGGCTGGAATAAATTCATCCTTTTCCGACCCTTCTTCTTCCTAATATAGTGTTGAACCACGGAGTGACGGTCGTAACGATCCTAAAAGCGACTTAAATAGCAGTTTTATTAGGTTTGTGGGTTACAGTACCGAAAAACCTGACCCTGACGAGCGGATACGTGTAATATAATATGTAATCCCAATAAGTAAAAGGAGTGCGCTCTGACTACGGGGTGTCTCGGTCAGTGCTTTAGTTAGAACGTAACTACGTTTAAAAAATTGGGCGACCTTAGCTTGCGGCCCAGAAGGCGCACTTCCCGCTCCGCGCTCACTAGTCATAAGGCTACGTCGACTGCCATAGGAAATCAAATAAACATATAAATTTCGGTGAACCATTGTATAAAA
>NW_007381110.1:4321-5630 GCF_000475195.1 Diaphorina citri | reverse complement strand
TCCCCCCCCCCCCCCTCCCCAAAAAAAAAAAAAAAAAAAAAAAAAAAAAAAAAAAAAAAAAAAAAAAAAAAAAAAAAAACAAGTTTAAAGTTTCCTTTGTACCTACTCTTAACACAAGGAATATTTATTCATTTCATTTTAGACCTGATAATCATCAATGACCCAATTTTTGGGTCTTTGTCTAGGTCCGTTTCTAAAGTGACTTTTACATTCCTTAAGATGACAAGTTATCTGTTATTACAATTCCCTCTATCAAACCTCCTCTTCCTCAAAGAAAAGGAAGTAAATAAATAATGACTAAAAAAAAAAAAGAAAAAAAAATCAAGTTTAAAGTTTCCTTTGTACCTACTCTTAACAAGGAATATTTACTCATTTCATTTTAGACCTGGTAATCATCAATGACCCAATTTTTGGGTCTTTGTCTAGGTCCGTTTCTCAAGTGACTTTTACATTCTGCAAGTCTTACCACTGGAATAAATAACTTACCATAGGATCTTTCTCCAGGATGATTACTCGGACATCGAGCAGATGTTTGAGGATAGGTTCATCGTACACTTGCACCATATCACTCAGCATGCTTACATTGTGAAATACGGTGAGCCAGAACCCAGGAATGCCTGGTTTGTCTTCACTGAAAACACAATGGCAATAAAACAAAACATTATGTAAGTACAGATAACTTACAAATATATAACGAGAGGTGAAACTCAAGTCTGAAATGGAAAATAATTACCAAGAACCCTAATCACATGTAAAATAGGGTAAGCTATTAATTATTCATTTAATCAAACAATGCCTAGAAATTAAATTTTCAACTAAAAATTCCATGTTTTATTTTCAGCTCATTTAGTAAATGTAAGAAATACTCACTCTTCAGATTTCTTCTCGTCGGGCTTCTTCTGATCTCCCGCCTCCTGAACTTTAGCCTTCTCTTTCAGTTCCTTGCTTAGTTCATCCTCTTCCTCGTCTGATGGCCAGTCACACTCCTCATCATTTGGTTCATATGTTCCTGTGAGAATACAAGAGAAATTTATTAATTCTTTATTGTATGGAGTGTATTTATAAATTGGACAGTTGAACAGTACAATAGAAATGCTTTTTAATTGTCAAGGTCTCAAGACAGCAAGATTTATTAAACAAGCAATCTTTTTACTAAACATTTTAGAAGTTTAATTCCCACCCCACAGAAGAAAAAAATATGGATGATTAAAATATCACCAAGTTACATTTCCCCCCTCCTGTACTAGATGAATAGAATAGAGTAATGGCCAATCTACAATCAGTTTTTTTTTTTTTTTTTTTTCATTTA
>NW_007381110.1:0-641 GCF_000475195.1 Diaphorina citri | reverse complement strand
AAAAAACGATTCTCGTAACTCTTAGAGTTTACAAAAAGCAAGGGGGTGAGGGTT
Source organism: Diaphorina citri (assembly GCF_000475195.1). NCBI lineage: Eukaryota > Metazoa > Arthropoda > Insecta > Hemiptera > Psyllidae > Diaphorina > Diaphorina citri. The sequence continues at coordinate 587 of NW_007381110.1, read as the reverse complement.
ATATTTCAGAAAACCCTCCCAGAAGGGGCAGTTGTATGTCCCGACGTACAGTGGGGCAAAACAACCAAAACCTAAGCCCAAGGTGGCGGGTTTTATTTCAAAAGGGGAGCCCAAAACCCTCCTAGAAGGGACAGCTGCAAATGTCCCAAAGGACTGAAAGTTATCCCAAGGTTTTCGGAAGAGCAACTCTAAAAATGTCTCAGTTCCCCAGAAAACTAAAAACAAAACAGTAACAATATTACATTAAATGCAAAAGAATACATCGTTTGTTGACGTAAATGGAGGGCAGGGGGGATTAATGGGTTAACTTTAAACACGGCACATAATGACGTACATCATGGGGGATAATCAAAAATTAGAAGCCTATCTAAAACGGAATCCTAAACAATGAAAAACAAGATGAAATAGAATGAAAAACATGGCTGAAAATTGAAAATACTTTCCTTCCTATAGACTTATACAATATAGGATAAGGAAAGTAAAAAATGGTGCCTAATAAATATCAGATACCATTTGGGGATTCTGGGGCAACTTTACCTAAATGGAAATTAAACCATTTTGGGGTTTCGGTATATAACATTTAAATT
>NW_007381109.1:5000-16261 GCF_000475195.1 Diaphorina citri | reverse complement strand
TTACATTTGAGTTGCAGTAATAATCTTGAAATTATAAGCGCAATTTTTACTACATGCTGCTATTGGTTTAATTAAGAACGCATTTAAATTTCACTTGAAAAAAATTGTTTGAAAATTTTCTAAAATTAGATCAAAAGATGATAAAACAATCTTCCCTCAATATGACCCCCTTTCTCTTGCTAGAGCATCACTAAACTGCATTGTGCAAATGTGCATGTGTAAACAAAAAGAGCCAAATTTCTGTAAAGGTTTCAAGTTGATATCTATCACCGTTTTCTCAAAAAGTGCCTGATGCGTTCATTTACCCCACTGCGTACCTTTGCCCCACCCTACCCTACATTCTGACTGTCAGACATTTCTGGACGTATCACATGGCATGTGTGGCGAAAAAATCTTCCGACTTCTATGTCTTTCAGATGGTCTGAAGACTGAAGTCGGAAGCTTTTTCGGCCACACGGTGAGCTGACAGTCCTCGGTGGGAGAAGCCTAGGTCTGTCAGACAGTCTGAGCGTGAATGGTCGGCTTTTGGGTCTGATCAAGGATAAACAATCGGCCACAAGGTGAGCTGACAGTCCTCGGTGGGAGAAGCCTAGGTCTGTCAGACAGTCTGAGCGTGAATGGTCGGCCTTTGGGTCTGATCAAGGGTAAACGAATGGGGTGGATAAAAGGTTAATCACATGAAGATACATAGGGTAGGTAAGCTAAATATAGTCACTGGAACTCAAAGGTCAGCAAGCGCGTGACACTAATTGCCTAATTGCCCCTTCAGTTTTGTTACACTATTAAGCTGCAACATGGCGAACTTGGAAAAAATATCATCCCCACCCTCAATCCCAAGGTTTTTAATAGCGTTCAAACACTTTCCCTTTATAATAGAAGGGGCTTGACTTTAAACTTTATCAAACGCATATATTAAGCTGCAACATGGCGAACTTGGAAAAAATATCATCCCCACCCTCAATCCCAAGGTTTTTAATAACGTTCAAACACTTTCCCTTCATAATAGGAGAGGCTTGACTTTAAACTTTATCAAACGCATAGCTCCTTTCTTTCTGAACTTTCTCTAATGTGTTGCCCATAGAAAAACTTTGGTACAGGATTTGAGTATTAGGTATTGAAAAATAAATGTCTGAAATTACTATAATTATGTGGATTAGGTAATAATACTCGGTTACTATTAACGTCATTTAAAGTTTTGAAATAGCTCCCTAATAATTTAGGCATTTTGTTACACGATCGTTATTAGGTTTTTTAAATTTTTAATAAAGTTAAAGTTTTGAAATAGCTCCCTAATAATTTAGGCATTTTGTTACACGATCGTTATTAGTTTTTTTAAATTTTAATGTTTCTACAGAGTACAAAGACAGAATGTCCAAAAGCTTTTGTTTGGGCTTTCGTTTCAATACTTTCAATGCTTTCTGATGTACAAAATACAGAGTAATAGCTTTGTTCTATTCCGTTAGCGTATGTCACACTATATTCTGGTCACTATTTCAACAAGAAAATCGCAAAAAAAAACGGGAGCACAAATTACGCACTCACGCAAGAAAATTTCCAACGTGGGCTTTCGTTTCAATACCTACTTTCAATGCTTTCTGATGTACAAAATACAGAGTGATAGCTTTGTTCTGTTCGGTTAGCGTATGTCCAATACAATACACAGAGTGTAACAAGGGTTGGTTCTGTTCTGTTTGATTTCAGTTAGTCCTATGAAAGCTCCTGAGATTCAAGGTTTTAAAGGCTCATTTTAGGGTCAAGATTGATGATGGTTCTCTCACGGAGGAAATCAATATCACTAATGGTATATTACAGGGTGATACCTTGTCACCTCTCCTCTTCGACATTTTTGTCTCGGATTTTGAGTCTCACCTACAAGGAACCGAGATCCAAGGCACAGACTACCAGTACAGTATAGGACAAGATCTGGATCTGAACTGTACATCAGCCAAATCTTATCCTGCCCAAACATTGCGCTGGTATATCAATGATGAACTGGTGAGTATGATTCTTTATAGCTAAATCCCCTTCAGGGATGAGCTATTCATTTTTTTTTTATTTTCAATTTTTTTTCTTAGAGCTTTTTTTTTACTGATTGCATTTTAGACAAAAAGAAGGACGGAGAGGAAGGGAGAGAGAGAGATAGATAGATAGATAGATAGAGAGAGAGATAGAGAGAGAGAAAAAAAAGAGATAGGTAGTTACCGAACTCTTGACAGTTTTAGAGGACTGTAATACAAATACATTGTACTTTATCGAGGCCTTTAATATTGTACAACCTATAGGCAACGGTTAATAAATAAATAACAACTCTCTTACCTCACAACTTTGAAAGAGAGTGAGAAAAAGAAGGAAAAGAAAAATAAAGAGGGGGAAAAGAAGAAGAATACACAACCTATAGGCAACGGTTAATAAATAAATAACAACTCTCTTACCTCACAACTTTGAAAGAGAGTGAGAAAAAGAAGGAAAAGAAAAGTAAAGAGGAGGAGAAGAAGAAGAAAAAGAAGAAGAAGAAGAAGAAGAAGAAGAAGAAGAAGAAGAAGAAGAAGAAGAAGAAGAAAGAAGAAATAGAGATATAGAGGAAAGGTCAAAATGTCCAGTGCTAATGCTACAGGTTTGGTTGTGTATGGAAGAGTATAGGTACCCTATGTTATGTAATGTTAGAGGTATACCTGTATACATATTATGTAGAGAGTTATATTTATTACACCTATTAAAAGTCCCAGGTCTGTAATTTTTCTCTCTCTCCTCTCAGTGTGAGTCTTTTTATTTTTTTTTCTTCCCTTTTTAGTTTTTTTCGTCTATTACTTTGAGTTGAGGGTGAGGGGTGGCTTAGTACCATGAGGAAAAAAAATCCAAGAATCAAATCTGGAATTTATAGACTCAATACTTTGAATTCCAAGAATTTTGGAAGCTTTGTACGTTCAGATTTAACGAGAAATACTCTTTTTTCTCCCCCTTGAAGACGCTTCAACACTAACGGTAGGTCATTGTCATTCGCGAGTACTAATGGTAGGTCATTGTCATTCGCGAGTACTAACGGTATGTCATTGTCATTCGCGAGTAGAGAGTTATATTTATTACACCTATTAAAAGTCCCAGGTCTGTAATTTTTCTCTCTCTCCTCTCAGTGTGAGTCTTTTTATTTTTTTTCTTCCCTTTTTAGTTTTTTTCGTCTATTACTTTGAGTTGAGGGTGAGGGGTGGCTTAGTACCATGAGAACAAAAAAAATCCAAGAATCATCTCTGGAATTTACAGACTCAATACTTTGAATTCCAAGAATTTTGGAAGCTTTGTACGTTCAGATTTAACGAGAAATACTCTTTTTTTCTCCCCCTTGAAGACGCTTCAACACTAACGGTAGGTCATTCGCTCCGAAAGAAATAATCTTTGATCTTTGAATCATCTCACTTTTACGAAAACTAGAAATATGTAAATGTAAAATTATAGGTACCTATGTAGATAGTTTTTTATACAAATTATCAGGCAAACCTATGTAATGTAGGTAGGTGTAGGTATTTTTTTCCATCATTCATAATGGAGTAACGTTTGATCAACAGCCGCCATTTGTAACTTTTAATCCTTCAGCAAATGAACATCCAGGAGAGTTTTTTTTCCGTTAAAGTTTATTTTAAATTATTAAGTAGGAGATATTATTTTTTTCTCTCCTGTGTGTGTTTGAACTCTTCACTACCTTCTGCCACACATTAGGTACTTCAAATAGAAGTACCTAGCTGAAGTTGGTACTTACCAGACCTACCTGTGTACTGTGTAGTATACTCAATTACTCGTCGATTTTTTCATTATTTTACAGATAATTTTCTTCTGTTTTATTGATTTTAAATATTAAAATGAATGAAAAATAATCTAATTTAAACTTGCACTCAATTTGGTCTAAAGTATAAATTAAACAATAGTTCTTCTTCTTTCCCTTTTGTCATTTTCCCAATATTTGCTTCAATAGGTAGGTATTTAATAGAAAGTTATCTTCTACAAGCACAAAAGGCAATACAATCATGAACTGTACAAAGTTTATTTTACAATTTTACATACATTTAAATATTCATGGTTGGCAACGTCGCGTTGTTAGTGATAGTCACAAAACTTTACGCTCCTTCAAATTTATTTAAAAAAATAGTTATTAGCGGTTTTAAAGTAGAAATTTTGTCATACATGTGTAAAATAAGTGTTTCTTTATCGTTCAGTGTTTTTAAAAGTGAATAAAACTACAAACATGTAAGTGAAATTTCGAATTCAAATTTTCATATTCACAAAGAACTTTTGGTGTAATGTAGAAGTTTCCATTGATATCACCTACTCGCATTCCGTCAATTTCATAGATTAGAGAGAGAGGGAGATAGTCTGAGTGAGACAGTGAGATAGAGAGGCAGCTATACCAAGATACCAAAGCTACAGCCCATGTACCGCTACAGCGCATGTACTGATAAACCAAGACTATCTACTCCCACCACCAAACTTCCGAGAATCGGATACTAGCTCTCCTCTTATCATAAATACAGAGTTGCCACTATCTAAATCAAGTGAGGGATTTTATTAGTCAGTCAGACCGGTGGGAATTTTCCCTTTGTCTCGTCATCTTACTACTACTCATCAAGTGTCCCGAGTAAATAATTTCGTGCATACCTAACGGTAATAGTAAACAAAACTCGAAACTATCATCACCTGTGGCGATACGGTCATACGGTATAATTCGTGCACTATTATTTATTGTTTTTCCCGAGAATCTGTCGCAAAATTATTTCTCGCACTTTCGCCATGTCGGATGTAAAAGCAGGTGATTTTAGCATGCAGAAACTATTCACGGAAATCAAAAAGATTAAAAATATGCAGACAGAAGCAAACACTAAAATCAATGAAAAACTTGATACCATTCTTAAGGAATCTTTGTTACCTATGAAAGCAGAGATAGCCAAACACTCCTCAGCTATAGCTCAGCTCAACTTGATACCATTCTTAAGGAATCTTTGTTACCTATGAAAGCAGAGATAGCCAAACACTCCTCAGCTATAGCTCAGCTTGACTTTGATAAACGGAGAAAGAATATTATTATTTTTGGTCTTGAAGAAAAACAGGATGAATCATTCCAAGATTTAGAAAGTATTTTGCTAAACTCATCAAGTGTCCCGAGTAAATAATTTCGTGCATACCTAACGGTAATAGTAAACAAAACTCGAAACTATCATCACCTGTGGCGATACGCCGCGTTTCGTCAGAATTATTTTAATTTTCAAACTGCAACTTTTCTCTCTTCTTCAGTTCTATCTAATCCTCTTCAATTCTTTCTAGAAAAAACGAAGCGAGTTCTTAGATTTAAATCAACGATTTTGCGTTTCGCTTGTCTGATGTAGGTATGTTTATTTGTTAAATCATAAACTCTCTAAAAGTTTGTACGATTTTTGGAAGATTTTTGGACACATAGGAAGCATTTGTTTCAAAACTTTGCGCATATGTTGCGAAACAAATGTTTTGAATGTTGAGATAACCTAGTGCATACTAAAATACAAGAAAAATGTTTCAGAAGTGAATCTGAAGAGCAAAAAAGTTTACTGCATTGTTGCAAAAAGATTCCTGATTTGTTTAGTAACAATGTTTCTGATGAAAATGTTGCTGGTGTGTACTAGGCATAAGTAACCTGCAAAGGTTTGCCCATTTACTGCAATCAGATTAGAATCAAGCTCTTAAGTTAGGGTTCGGGCGGCAAACTTGAAAATTAAACTTGGCCCAAACTTTTGCGTTTCGTCAAAATTATTTTAATTTTCAAACTGCAATTTTTCTCTCTTCTTCAGTTCTATCTAATCCTCTTCAATCTTCAATTCTATTCCAGAAAAAACACGTTTCGTCAAAATTATTTTAATTTTCAAACTGCAACTTTTCTCTCTTCTTCAGTTCTATCTAATCCTCTTCAATCTTCAATTCTATTTTGGAAAAAAACGAAGCGAGTTCTTAGATTTAAATCAACGATTTTGCGTTTCGCTTGTCTGATGTATGTTTATTTGTTAAATCATAAACTCTCTAAAAGTTTGTACGATTTTTGATGTTACATATAGGAAGCATTTGTTTCAAAACTGTTGCGCATATGTTGCGAAACAAATGTTTTGAATGTTGAGATAACCTAGTCCCCTAGTGCATACTAAAATACAAGAAAAATGTTTCAGAAGTGAATCTGGAGAGCAAAAAAGTTTGCTGCATAGTTGCAAAAAGATTTCCGATTTGTTTAGAAACAATATTTCTGATGAAAATGTTGCTGGTGTGTAGGTACTAGGCATAAGTAACCTGCAAAGGTTTGCCCATTTACTGCAATCAGATTAGAATCAATCTCTTCACTTCAAGTAAGGGCTCTTTGTATAGGGGGCCTTTTTTAATTTCTTCAGTTAATTCTTGTTACCTAACTATAGTTTCAGACAAGAAAACCCAATATTTTACTTGCTTTATTAGCTGTAAGTACCTAATACCTATATACATATAGGTATGTATCGATTTGTTATGATGATAAGTTTTATAAATATAGAAAACTGAAATGCAAAGCGATTTCTGATTTGAACCTCTGGGAGCTTTTAGAGCATCAGTAATTTTTCTCTAAATTAGTATACTAATAAGGTACCTAATCATTGATTTTATTCAATGTCTGTGAGTATTTTATTCCGGGACAAGCTGATCTAGTCCCGGCTAGAAATGCATATTTTGCACATTTCATGCATATCATGATATTTAACTCGGTATATTTAACATTGCTTATTTTCTTGTCATAATCCTTACCTAATCAAATCAGGAATCGTTCATACACAGTCTGTATAATAAGTATCGGGAATAATATTGGAAAAAAACTTCTGCTTTAAATATTTTTAATTTAACTTAATATTCATGAAACTACATCCCTTGTGCATTGATTCACTTAATCTAGCGGCTTTATTTTCTTGTCATAATCCTTACCTAATCAAATCAGGAATCGTTCATACACAGTCTGTATAATAAGTATCGGGAATAATATTGGAAAAATACTTCTGCTTTAAATATTTTTAATTTAACTTAATATTCATGAAACTACATCCCTTGTGCATTGATTCACTTAATCCAGCGGCTTTCCCTAGCCTCGAAGGGTCCCTGATAGGCGGATTCCCGAACCTTCTTCAGGTTAGGGTTAGGGCGTCGTAGCCTTCTTGACGGCACGGATGGTCCCATGATGGCGTCCCTTGAGGGAAGATTTGACTTCAGGCAAGTAAAACAGACTGCAGGGGCCACGTCTGGACGGTATGGGGTCGGGGAATGGTTTGGGTAAGGTAGGCGGTGACTTTGGAACCCCTGTTTTTGGTCCTCAGTTAGCTTTTTTTAGAGCAAATTTGGCACAGATCTTTCGAATTCCCAAATCTTCGGTAATAATGAGTTGGGGTGTCATTTTATCAATGCCAACCTAATTTTCTATCAAATAGACACTTAACCGACCATCGGAATCGATTACATTTCGCACACGATGCACGTTATGGTCCGTTTTTGAGGTCACAGGCCGGCTCGTACTCCACCTGCTGTCGACCATCTTTGAAAAGTTCAGGAAAGTTGAAAGTTGCGGGTATGTGACATATTGTCATCCTTGTACATTAGGTGAATCATTTCCACCGTGTCTGAACCGGATCTGCCACACCTAACACAAAATTTAATGGCGTAACGTCGTTCCATTTTTCGCTGATGCTACGACCGAGTTACTGAGGGAAGGTTCACTAAAATGCCAATTAAATCCAAACAAAATTAGTGATGGCTTAGACTACCTGCTATTAAGACAATCAATTGCGACAGTTCTGCGATCGAGCGTCGCGCCAGATAGTAAAAACATCATAGAGTTTCAGACCGATTTAAAAACTCTATTGGAATAAAGCGTCTTGGCAAGTAATTTTCTTAAGCACGAATACTTTTTTTTAGGGGATATCATGTCTTTTTCGTAACTTTTGTTGAATTACTCCTTTCATAACCGAATCAGGTAAATATTATAAGATGGTTATGAGATGAATCTTTGATTGTAGTTATGAGATAAATCTTTGATTGTCCAATAGAAGAAGTAGATTCAAAGTTTAAGAAAATCCAAGAAACCCTGTAACCTTGGAAGGAACCGAAACTTGTTTGATTCCTCCAGTATATCCATACGAAATAAATTGTCGCTTTGTATGTTTTGATTGTCCAATAGAAGAAGTAGATTCAAAGTTTAAGAAAATCCAAGAAACCCTGTAACCTTGGAATGAACCGAAACTTGTTTGATTCCTCCAGTATATCCATACGAAATAAATTGTCGCTTTGTATGTAAATTTCCATGCTTTCTCTCTTTCTGTTTCGACATTGAAGTACATTATATTAATATTATTGCAGCAAAAAGAATTGAAATTTCAATTGGAATTGATGGCAGAACAGGAGAAGGTGGTTCTCTTATTGAAGGCTTGAATTCATCTCCTTAATGGTAAATGGTGGCTCATTTGAACTATCAATAGTACATTATATTAATATTATTGCAGCAAAAAGAATTGAAATTTCAATTGGAATTGATGGCAGAACAGGAGAAGGTGGGAGAGAGAGAGAGAAATGGAAAGATATTGAATCAAAAGGGGAGAGGAAGAGAGAGGGAAGTAGTAATAGGGAAATATTTTATTTAGGAAATCATGTCGGATTAAGGAATATTGGGATTCTTAAAAAGAAAACTGAGTGCTTCAGGATGAATATCAGAATTTTACATCAGGTAGGGAATATTATTACAGTCAAAACTGTAGAGTTGAGAACTCAAGGCACCGAATTCTCTATTTTGACCACATGCTTTTGAACGGTAACTGCTAACGTCCTATCGTCCCGAAAGTGAAGAGAGAAAAAGGACAGGATAGGAGAAAGCCAGCCGTTCTGAGAACGAAACTTATGTGTTTTGCATTAAATCCACCCGGACGGGAATAGAACCCGCGACCTAGCCTATAATGGGTGATACCTATAGAGCTGAATTTTTCTTATCTAAAGAAGTAGGGAATATTATTACAGTCAAAACTGTAGAGTTGAGAACTCAAGGCACCGAATTCTCTATTTTGACCACATGCTTTTGAACGGTAACTACTAACGTCCTATCGTCCCGAAAGTGAAGAGAGAAGAAGGACAGGATAGGAGAAAGCCAGCCGTTCTGAGAACGAAACTTATGTGTTTTGCATTAAATCCACCCGGACGGGAATTGAACCCGCGACCTAGCCTTCAATGGGAGATACCTATAGAGCTGAATTTTTCTTATCTAAAGAAGTGTCTTGACAAAAAACTATCAAAATCAACACATTTTCTAAAAAAAAAATCTCAATTATTCAGGTTTGTCTGTAGGTATCATATTTGCTGATATGGGGGCGGGCACTTGTCAATACCACCTACACTGGATGTTAAGTCAATCTGTCATTATTTATCTCATTATACTGCTGAGATTTCAACCAGATGTTCCATTTCACAGAGAGGTCAGCTTTATCTTGATGGGGTATGGTACCTATACCGGTATACCTAAAAAACTGATTACACAAAATTCAACTGATTGGCCATAAGGAGTGCGAAAATTAGCTAATTGACCACAAGGCAATATGACATATTTGCTGAAATGATATGGGGGCGGGCACTTGTCAATACCACCTACACTGGATGTTAAGTCAATCTGTCATTATTTATCTCATTACACTGCTGAGATTTCAACCAGATGTTCCATTTCACAGAGAGGTCAGCTTTACCTTGATGGGGTATACGGGGTATACCTAAAAAACTGATTACACAAAATTCAACTGATTGGCCATAAGGAGTGCCAAAATTAGCTGACTGACCATAAGGCAATATGAAAAACGGCGGTTTACATCGTTTGGTGAAAGAAAATTTCGGAAAAGTCGTTCCATTTTCCAGTAGTACAGGTATCGTACTCCTTATTGCCAATCAGTTGAGTTTTATGATCCCGAAAGTGGTTTTTCCTGTACTTGAATTTTGTGTAATCAGTTTTTTAGGTATACCTCTATACAGGCACGTTTACATCGTTTGGTGAAAGAAAATTTCGGAAAAGTCGTACCATTTTCCAGTAGTACAGGAAAAACCACTTTCGGGATCATAAAACTTATAACCTAGACCTAAAACTTGAGAAGGTAAGTTCATAGTTCATAGGTTGAGATAGAGAGCGTAGTGTCTATGTTTAGAATAGATACTCGGAGGTAGAGGTTACATGGGTAGACAGGTTAGGAGGAAATAGATGAAGGTTTAATGTTTTAATAATACGAGCACAGTAGATTAACCCAGTTATGAACCAGTGGGCCTAGACTTGTAGAACCAGTGGACCTACGTGTGATTTTCTTTCGGGAAACTTTTGCAAGCGATTGTCTTTTAGCAACTGAAATGGCGCCTGTACTAAACCATAGAGGAAAATCTAAGATGGCGCCATGACGCCATCGGAATCGGTTCCGCTTCGGAAAGTTTCCCGAAACACATCTAAACAAGAACATCGGAACTAATAGATGAAGGTTTAATGTTTTAATAATACGAGCACAGTAGATTAACCCAGTTATGAACCAGTGGGCCTAGACTTGTAGAACCAGTGAGCCTAGGTGTGATTTCCTTTCGGGAAATGGCGCCTGTACTAAACCATAGAGGAAAATCTAAGATGGCGCCATCGGAATCGGTTCCGCTTCGGAAAGTTTTCCGAAAGGGAAACACATCTAATCCAGAACATCGGAACAAACAATTTTTTGCCAAAGACCTTCCCTGGAGATAGAGATGGTTTGAGTTATACAGAGGTTAAATCAGTAGGAGGCTAACACCAACGCTCTTTCAAATATCATATTGTTATTATTATTCAGAAGAGAGGGTGAGAGGGAGGGAGAGAGAGAGAGAGAGAGCGAGAGAGAGGGTGGTTTCTTATGCTTTGAAAGTTCCGGCACTTTTCTTAAATAGAAATACAAGATATCAGAGGCGAACATGTAGAAGTGAGAGGGGGGCAGTTTATTTTGTAGAAAAAATCAGTGCGAAAAGTTGTAGTCAGCAGTGATAAGTTTGATAACAGTTGTCACTAGATCACTGAAGTTAATCTACATTGCGCATAATTGATATCCGGATGGGTGATCGTGTACTGCTGGCGTTCCCTGGCTCCACTCAGGCTGGGTGAGGTTACTGCCCCCCCGCCACTGAAACCTTAGCAGTTATAGATAGTCTATCTTTTCTATCTCTCTGATACACACCACTGGTTTTTACCTTCAAACTACCTGACCTCTCTC
>NW_007381109.1:0-2500 GCF_000475195.1 Diaphorina citri | reverse complement strand
AAGTTCAAATTTACTTTCTTTCATTCCCTTCCCCGGTCTCTCTCTCACTCACACACACGATTTTTCTCGCTCTCTCAATATTTATCTCTTTCTCTCTCACCATCCATCGTTTTATCTCTCCCTCTCTTTCTAACTCATTGCCTTTATGTATAGGTCTAGTTTTTCTTCTTGGACATCCTATAAATAAATAAATGCATTGAAAAATGATGCTTGCCCTTACTTACCTTGAGTTTCTCTCTCTCTGTGTCTCTCTCACACTCTCTCTCTCTCTCTCTCAACTCTTCCTTCTCTCTCTTACTCAACTCTTAACTCTCTCTTTCTATCGGTTTCTGTTTAAATCTCTCTTTCCTTTCTACCTACCTATTTATCTCTTTCTCCCTAACATAAGTCGCTAACGCTTAGACCGACTGACAAAGAACGGTCTCACAGACCTGCATTAGATCTGTGAGACCGTGGTCTGTTAGACAGTCTAAGATGGGCAGTTGACAGTCTATCCAGTTGGTTACAGTCCGATGTCCGATTCAAAATATATTGTCTCACGCCCCAGAGAACTATCGTTCAAGTTCAACTTAATATTAAATCTAGTCTTGCCCATTTTTTTAACCCTACACCCGCACAATACAGGGAAAAGTGGAACACAATAATGGCGTAATACGTATAGTAGGGGAATATTAATGTACTCCTAGCCTGAGATATAATCTGCAGGATTATGCAGGATAAGCACATCGAGGATTATAGGGTATTTGCTGAAATATGAAACACTTGAATTTCTTGGAAGGAAAACTTCAGTGTGCAAAGGTTAGCCGGTCGCTAACGCTTAGACCGACTGACAAAGAACGGTCTCACAGACCTGCATTAGATCTGTAAGACCGTGGTCTGTTAGACGTTCTAAGAGTGAGAGATGGGCAGTTGATGGCAGTCTATCCAGTTGGTTACAGTCCGATTCAAAATTTATTGTCTCACTCCCCAGAGAACTATCGTTCAAGTTCAACTTAGTCTTAAATCTAGTCTTGCCCATTTTTTTAACCCTACACCCGCACAATACAGGAAAAAGCTCAAGTAGCTATGCAGGTAAGGTATAGTGGACGGGCTATTGTATTCGCTTCGGTGTCGTCTGTCTGTCACTCTGTCTGTCCCCATAGAAGGACTTGGTTCAGTTGATGGCAGTCTATCCAGTTGGTTACAGTCCGATTCAAAATTTATTGTCTCACTCCCCAGAGAACTATCGTTCAAGTTCAACTTGAACGGACTCTTAAATCTAGTCTTGCCCATTTTTTTAACCCTACACCCGCACAATACAGGAAAAAGCTCAAGTACCTATGCAGGTATGTAGTTACGAGTATTAGGTACGTTTTTAATGTCTCCGTGTTTTATGAGGAATTTTTCTGCTTGTAAAAAAAAGTATAATCTTAAAACCTGGCTATAGGAACTTGAGGAGGCAGAAGGAAACCTATAAATTATCATTCGCACATGTTAAGACATTTACGACGTTTTAACAAATAAATTTCTCCTTTAGTAAAAGAGAAAAGTAGTTTCCATCCAAGTATCTCAATCATATTTTTAATACGATCAAAATGTATAAAAGAAAAGCAGTTGGAAATTTTAAAGCTCTGTTCGGGTCATCAAAATGGGTCGTTCGGGGATAAATATGGGAGCTAGTAAAATATGGGACCGGTGTATGTATCGGTGTTTAATGTACATTGGTCATATGGGCTATTAATATGTAATGTCGTCGTCAATAAGGTCATAAACTCCATAAAGTACGTACATAGGTATTACCCTATGAAAACAACGGGGACGGAGAATGAAGGGAGTAAATACGATATAGTAAAAAGTATCGGTGTTTAATGTACATTGGTCATATGGGCTATTAATATGTAATGTCGTCGTCAATAAGGTCATAAACTCCATAAAGTACGTACGTAGGTATTACCCTATGAAAACAACGGGGACGGAGAATGAAGGGTGTAAATACGATAGTAAAAACAGAAGAGTTTCAGACCGATTTAAAAACTCTATTGGAATAAAGCGTCTTGGCAAGTATAGTTTTTTTAGGGGATATCATGTCTTTTTCGTAACTTTTGTTGAATTACTCCTTTCATAACCGAACCAGGTAAATATTATAAAAAAGGTTATGAGATAAATCTTTGATTGTCCAATAGAAGAAGTAGATTCAAAGTTTAAGAAAATCCAAGAAACCCTGTAACCTTGGAAGGAACGGAAACTTATTTGATTCCTCCAGTATATCCATACGAAATAAATTGTCGCTTTGTATGCAAATTTCCATACTTTCTCTCTTTCTGTTTCGACATTGAAGTACATTATATTAATATTATTGCAGCAAAAAGAATTGAAATTTCAATTGGAATTGATAATGGCAGAGGAGGAAAAGGTGGGAGAGAGAGAGAGAGAGAGAGAAATTGAAAGATATTGAATCAAAAGGGGAGAGGAAGAGAGAGGGAAGTAGTAATAGGGAAATATTTTATTTAGGAAATCATGT
>NW_007381108.1:13694-20604 GCF_000475195.1 Diaphorina citri | reverse complement strand
CGGTTTAATTGCTTTCACGAGAGTTTTACTTGTGCCCATATTAGTTTTACTTGTGCCTAAGATCGCTTTACTTGTGTCCATAATAGTTTTACTTGTGCCTAAGATAGCTTTACTTGTGCCTAAGATCGCTTTACTTGTATCTAAAGTCATTTTACTTGTGCCCAATGTCATTTTACTTGTGCCCAATGTCATTTTACTTGTGCTCAATGTCATTTTACTTGTGCTCAAGGTATTTTTACTTGTGCCCAAGATTTTACTAGTGCCAAAGGTTATTTTACTTGTTTTCAAGGCCATTTTATCAATTCCTGTGGTCTTTTTATCTTTACTCCTTCCCATGGCTTTGATTCGACATTTGCTAGTTGGAATGTCCTTGAGGGTTGGGTATTGCTTGGTTGTTTTAATCTTTCCCAGGGTCATGTTACTCTTGTGGAAGGACATCTTATCCATTCCCAAGGTTGTTTTATTTGTGTTCAAGATTTCACTAGTGTCCATAGTCATTTTACTAGTGTCCAAAGTTATTTTATCCATTCCCAATGTTTTAATTGTGCCCAAGGTTATATTATCCATTAAGTTCGTTTTACTTATATCCAAGGTACTCATCCATTCCCAAGGTTGTTTTATTTGTGTTCAAGATTTTACTAGTGTCCATAGTCATTTTACTAGTGTCCAAAGTTATTTTATCCATTTCCAAGGTCGTTTTAATTGTGCCCAAGGTTATATTATCCATTAAGTTCGTTTTACTTATATCCAAGGTACTCGTTTGCAGTGCGGGAACAGTTCGTTGGTGCCATCCTCGCTCAAGGCATTGTCTTTCAATTCACCAAGCAGATGTAGATTGATGTCATCCGATTTCTTAAAGTCAAACACATCCCTGACCATGTTTTGCATGAAGGAAATGGATTTGAATAGGACGGTTTCCGTGTCTATCCTAACCGTACGGAATCGCTCACCCGTATTCCGTTGCCGTCAGCAAATTTAGTTTTGTCGTCAAGGGCCAGAGGGTTGTGGTCAGGGGAAAGAGTTTTGTTTATACGGCTTAGTTCCGTCTTTTGATTTGATTTCATCATCCAGTTCTTCTAAGTTTACCACGGCATTGTTTATTTCTAGCTTAGCGATGGCGTTGTCTTGTGATTTTATGATAATGTCGGTTAAGTCTTCTGATTGGGTTGCGTCGTCGATTTTTGGTGTCGATGTGGCGGCATCATGTTTCTTTGGCATTTCGACGTCAGTGTTGGTTGTTTCTTCAATAATTCCTTTGGCAGTTACTCGATCCAGTTGAATAACTCTACTTGGTCCTTCATTGTCTATTTTATCGGCTTTAAGGACATCTTTTCTCATTTTCAATATCGATGTTTCATCCTTGGTCATTTCTCTTGATTTTGCAACAGTGTTTTTAGCTTTTGTTTTTGAGATATCTGTTACTATCTCGTTTGCATTCATGTAATCATTGTTTTCTAATGGAGAGCTGTCATCATTTATTTCCTCTGTGTTTAAAGTTTTCTGTTGTATACTATTTTTGCTCGTTTCCCGTAACTTCATTTCAGGCAGTGTGAACTTAGCACTGGATGTTTTACATTGATCTGTGACAATATTCTTGTCTGATTTTGTGTCGTCAGGTATGTCTCTTAAGTTCAATGAATTGTTTGATATTTCAAGCGATTCAATGAAAGTCTCTACTTCTGTGTCATTGCTAGGTTGTGGGAACAGTTCATTGGTGCCATCCTCGCTCAAGGCATTGTCTTTCAATTCACCAAGCAGATGTAGATTGATGTCATCCGATTTCTTAAAGTCAAACACATCCCTGACCATGTTTTGCATGAAGGAAATGGATTTGAATAGGACGGTTTCCGTGTCTATCCGTTTCACTTGAATAGGCGTTATAGACAAATTGATCCTGTTACACGTTATCGGATGCTGTGCCTGTTTGTAACTTATGAGGATTGGGACTCTTCTCTTGAGCTCTATGTAGCATTGCTCCAACAGCGTCAGATATTCAAAGTGGTTGTCTACTTTGATGAAAAGGATCCGTTGCATAATATGATCATTGATGACGCTCCTGTTCAGCCCGATTCTCATGGTGGACTTTTCCCTGGTGAGTGTCTGCATCACGGAGAACAGATGGCATAACATTGCGTTCAACCTGAACGGGGTCACGGTTGCCACCATTCTGTTGTTGTTTATCAGCTGCGCTTTCTTCAAAGAGACGCGCTTCAGTTTGACTTTTTTGATTTTGATCTTCTTGTGGACGTTGTGTTTGATGGCCGTCTTCAGTCTCAGTCGTGGCAGGATCTTGTCCGGCAGGACGTGGATTTCAGACGAGTACGTCGTGTTTTGAAGAGTCAGGTCCGGACATAGGACGTGGTTGCTGAAGTCTTTGAACACGAGGTTCTTGTGCCTTCTACCCGAATGTTCACTAGAGGGACTTCCTCCTCTTTTCGACACACGCGAATCTTTCTCAGTGGAATTTCTTCGGATCTTCTTTTCGATTTTGTTGCGGATCTTCTTTTTGATTTTGTTCCCTGCGTTGCGAAAACTCTGCATGACCCCGTTGTTCATGATTCTGTTCTCTCCGTGTCTGGATTTGCCACTCCCTTTCGTCGCTTTACGTCCATTCGCCTCACCGTAGACGACAGTGTTGATGTCTTCGTCTCGGGTATCATTCGTCCCCGCTATGTTCCAAACTTTCCCTTCCCGCATCTCTATCGCGTTCGGCACGTCGCTTGTTGGTAGCTGTAACGTCAGAATCGGCTTGTAACACTTCTTCAACGGCGTTATATTCTGGAGGACGCTGATTTTACCCTTCTTGATTGTCTCTTCCACGGCTTTCTGAAGTTGTGGCAACTTGGTTTCTTGTATTTCGTACAACTTCTCGAGGCTTTTCACCTGTCGGGCTCCCTCGTATAGCTTTTCCAGATGGTCACGGATGTTCTCTCCCTTGTAAACCGTCACTGTGGTTGCAACCATGTCTTCGCTCAGTAGAATGTCATGACGGGCAGGATTTGTTCCTAATGCTGTATTTTCATTGACTTGTCTTTCCGTTGCGTTATCTTTCAGTTCATTTTCGTAGCGTTTGCTTTTGCCGTCAAAGTCCATAGCAGCGTTTCTCCTTACAGTCAAATCTCCAGCGTTGGGACTTCTGTCAATATTCATACCATCTTCAGAAGCGCTTCTCCGTACCGTCACTTCCCTGGGGTTGGACCTTTCTCCTTCAACCACTTCAGAGTGGCTATCAGTTGCGCCATTGCGGTCATTCTCGACGCTCAGAAAGTTTCGCGCGCACTTGACAAAGTTGTTCTCGGTTTTGCTCTCGAAATAGAACGCCAGTTTCGAGTCGATTTTCACATTGCTTTGTTTTTCGTCCCGTCTGATTGTGACTTTGCTTTTTGCACCTCGTCGGGGAGAATCTCCTTTGCTTTCTTTTCGCTTTTGATCGACATAGTCGCCAGTATCGGGACTTGTCCACGGTTTGCTGAAGTTGAGTGTTTCCAAGCTCAGTTTGCTGTGACTGGTGCAATTGCAGAGACTTTGCGCTTTCAAGTGGGCCTTGAGATCCCAGGTGCTCGCTGTAAAATCAACACATAGATTTAGTGCGCCAGGCAAGTTGTGACATCAGTGAAGTTACTTGTAGACACAGTGTTACAAGTGTTGCAAATTTTACAAGTGTTCCATGTTTTACGACAAGCACGCATTCGGCCGTTATCCAGGGCTTCGTTTGCATCTATGTGGAATGCATTGCCTGAAAAAGTATAGGTATAGTGCTTTAGGCCGTCTCACATTTTAGTCCTCCTCTTTGTTTTCGGGAGGATAAGAAAGACCTTAATTGTTACATCAGTTCAGTTCCCTAGATCAACCCTCTGAAGAGCCCTTCTCACTTATAGTTCGAAAAAAAGAAATCTTGTCGTGGTAGTGCCTGTAGTGGGAACACTCTCATTTAAATTACATTGTCTACAGGACATTCGGATAAAAACCGGGTCCTACGACAAGTGGAAACAGGCTCTAAAGATGTATGTGTCCATACATAGTCGATGGCCATTGATCGACGGCCGGTCGACGGCCGGTGGACTATGTATGGACACACCTTAAGATCTCGGCCTCACCCATACCTAAGCCGGTGCGCCAGGCTAGGTAACTTGGAAGGTAGCACGTCTTGTAAGCGCTAGGTCGTGGATTTGATTCCCACCTGAGGCGAACTATATCCTAAACCGATTACGTTTGTTCTCGTCATAGTGCATAGAGCTCTATAGATCACTCTATTGCTTGTGTACACTACTCTATGAACTTGGCCCTTCTCACTTATAGTTCGAAAAAAAGAAATCTTGTCGTGGTAGTGCCTGTAGTGGGAACACTCTCATTTAAATTACATTGTCTACAGTCTACAGGACATTCGGATAAAAACCGGGTCCTACGACAAGTGGAAACAGGCTCTAAAGATGTATGTGTCCATACGTAGTCGATGGCCATTGATCGACGGCCGGTATACTATGTATGGACACACCTTAAGATCTCGGCCTCACCCATACCTAATCCAAAGGTCTGATCGTCTTGCACTATCTGGCGTAGCTTTGTCTTGAAACATTTCATGAGGGTTCCCAGTATGTTCGTGTCTTCTGGAGCAGGCGCTGGTTCAAAGTAGTTGCCATACATGAAGTACTTGCCCAGGTTTCGCTTGTATTCCTGGGGTTCGGCTTGGTGTGAGTTCTGTAAATCAGTGAATTACTTGTTATTTCAGTGAATTACTTGTTATTTCAGTGATTTACTTGGTATTTCAGTGATTTACTTGGTATTTCAGTGATTTACTTGGTATTTCAGTGATTTACTTGGTATTTCAGTGATTTACTTGGTATTTCAGTGATTTACTTGGTATTTCAGTGATTTACTTGGTATTTCAGTGATTTACTTGGTATTTCAGTGATTTACTTGGTATTTCAGTGATTTACTTGGTATTTCAGTGATTTACTTGGTATTTCAGTGATTTACTTGGTATTTTTGTGGGGCCGAGAAAAGCCAATGCTTAAACCAATGAAACGTTGCTCAACTTCAGAAGGGAACTGGTGCATTGAACGTGCTATCGCCACTCGCAGGCATCGCAATTGAAGCAAACCTTTAAAGTGATAAAGTTTAAAGTAAGTTTAAGATCGAACTTACTTTTAAACTTTATCACTTTTAAACCCAACTAATATCGTCAAATCGCCGTAAAAAGCAACCAGATGGTTCGAAAAAAATTATTCAAATCGTACTTGTTCAGAAGTCACGTCAGTAGAAAATTGCTACATAAAGGAGCTGTCACAAATGAGCAGTAACCAGTGTTAGTATAGGGTTAGGTTAAACACAATAAAAAGGAGCTTTCTTTTCATTGTCGTGGCTTCGGAATAATTATTACCAAAAAAGCAACCAGAGGATTTGAAAAATCATTGAAATTTATCACTTCGCTCGATCAGTCATTTACCTCGGTTCGTTTGGATTCTGGTCTTCGGTATCGAACCGTAACATACTGAGGTCTTCTACCAGTCTCCTTAACCTGCGGTCCTTCCCTCTCCAACATTCCTTGGCCAAGAAATTGTCTGAAAAATCAAAAAATCAATATTTGATTATTAAAGTAGATCAACGTTGCGTGTGGTTACCTAGTATCCTGATGGGTGGCAACGTTGCGTGTGGTTACCTAGTATCCTGATGGGTGGCATTTGAGTCTGAAAATTCAATATTTGAACAAGAAATAATCAAAGCCCACAAAAAATAAACAAAACTCCATCCCACCCCAAAAAAGATTAGAAATCAATTTTGTACCCCGCCTTTTATTCACTTCATAATTTGTGTGCTCCTCCTTCACGTAGTACCTATGTACCTTTCTTTCCCTTAATTGCACTCCTCTTTCCTCTAATATTACTTCTGCTTCACTGCATTGGCGGCGTGCCATCGATTTAATTTTAAAGCATTGCACGCCGCCAATGCAGTGGAGCAGAAGTGAGATTAGAAAAAAGAGGAGTGCAATGAGGGGAAAGAAAGGTAGGTGGCACGCCTACTTTCATGCCCCAACACATACACAATCCGTTTTCTTCCCTCATTTGTGGTTGTCCCTCTACAACTACCTGAAAACGGCTACTTTCCCTGTCGCGTATAATATCTCTAGTAGCGCGGTCAAACTTTCTTGACTTGGCGGGGCGGAGCGCTGCCGCGCTCCTTAATTAGCTACAATAAATAGATCACCGAAGTTAATCAACGTTACGTGTGGTTAGTAGCCGAACGGGTGACATTTGGGTCTGAAGAAGCAATATTTAAACTAGGAATAAATGGTTCACAAATGTTAAGCAACGTTGTGCGTGGTTAGTATCGGGATGGGTGATCATCTGGGGCAATCTCGTGTAGCTGGCTTTTCCTGACCCTACTTAGGCTGAGGGAGGTTAATGTAAGGAGGCGGCCAGCTTGTGGCCGAATGGAGGGTGAAACCTCTAGGTACAGTGACTTTTTATTCCCTTAATGTAGCTGGCTTTTCCTGACCCTACTTAGGCTGAGGGAGGTTAATGTAAGGAGGCGGCCAGCTTGTGGCCGAATGGAGGGTGAAACCTATAGGTACAGTGACTTTTTATTCCCTTAAAAATTAACAAAATCGTCTGGTCAAGAACTTACCTTAAATTCGCACTCCTTTTTACCAACTTCTCTTTTTCAATTTGGTTTAAATTTCAAACCAAATTTCGATTCTTGGTGGGATATTCACAACCTATTTCTTAAAACTTTCGAAAAAAAGCGTTTTTTTTTATGTGTGAATAAACTTGGATAATAGGAAAGGGAAAGTTGTTTTTACTGAGAATTTTAGAATAAAATAGAATAGAATAAAGATCAGTTGCGCTTACTTGGGTGATGTTTCGAAGTCATAGAGCAGGAAAAATGAGGACCAACGGAATTTTTCTTTTTC
>NW_007381108.1:3330-13550 GCF_000475195.1 Diaphorina citri | reverse complement strand
CTCCCGTAGGCGATGACGTCACATCAAATGTCCCGAGCAAAGCTCCCTCGCAGGCCACATTAATCTGTTTGTGCGCATACATTTCTGCGCAATTTATGTTTGTGCGCATACGTTTCTGCGCATCATCTGACGTCAGAGTTCAGGACTCTGAAATTGAATTTTCGACCTTTTACAGTTATTTTTTCGGAGTTTTGACCTCAGATTTGGATTTTTCCCAACTTTTTACATAAAAATCGACCATTTATTTATAATTTTTACCCATTTGCAACTCCTCCATTGTTACATCAGTTCAGTTCCCTAGATCAAATCTCTTAAGAGCCCTTCTCACCTCTAGTTCGAAAAAAAATCTTTTTTTTTTCAATTTTTTAAATTTTTTAACAAATCAACGGGCAGAGCCCATGTCTTGTCGTGGTAGTGACTGTAGTGGGAACACTCTCATTTAAATTACATTGTCTGCAGGACATTCGGATAAAAACCGGGTCCTACGACAAGTGGAAACAGGCTCTAAAGATGTATGTGTCCATACATAGTCGATGGCCATTGATCGATGATCGATCGACGGCCGATGTGACACACCTTAAGATCTCGGCCTCATCCATACCTAATCCAAAGGTCTGATCGTCTTGCACTATCTGGCGTAGCTTTGTCTTGAAACATTTCATAAGGGTTCCCAGTATGTTGGTGTCTTCTGGAGGAGGCGCTGGTTCAAAGTAGTTGCCATACATGAAGTACTTGCCCAGGTTTCGCTTGTATTCCTGGGGTTCAGCTTGGTGTGAGTTCTGTAAATCAGTGAATCATTTTGTATTTCAGTGAATTACTTGTTATTTCAGTGAATTACTTGGTATTTCAGTGATTTACTTGGTATTTTTGTGGCGCCGAGAAAAGCCAATGCTTAAACCAATGAAACGTTGCTCAACTTCAGAAGGGAACTGGTGCATTGAACGTGCTATCGCCACTCGCAGGCATCGCAATGGAAGCAAACCTTTAAAGTGATAAAGTTTAAAGTAAGTTTAAGATCGAACTTACTTTAAACTTTATCACTTTTAAACCCAACTCATATCGTCAAATCGCCGTAAAAAGCAACCAGAGGGTTTGAAAAAAATCATTCAAATCGTACTTGTTCAGAAGTCACGTCAGTAGAAAATTGCTACATAAAGGAACTGTCACAAATGAGCAGTAACCAGTGTTAGTGGCATGATACAAATTTCTTGACCCCGCCGGGAATCGAACCCGGGTCTCCCGCGTGCGAGGCGAGCGCAGTGACCACTACGCCATGGGAGTTGACCAACCAGTGTTAGTATAGGGTTAGGTTAAACACAATAAATAGGAGCTTTCTTTTCATTGTCGTGGCTTCTGAATAATTATTACCAAAAAAGCAACCAGAGGATTTGAAAAATCATTGAAATTTATCACTTCGCTCGATCTCTCACGGGCTTCGGAATAATTATTACCAAAAAAGCAACCAGAGGATTTGAAAAATCATTGAAATTTATCACTTCGCTCGATCTCTCACGTACCTCGGTTCGTTTGGATTCTGGTCTTCGGTATCGAACCGTAACATACTGAGGTCTTCTACCAGTCTCCTTAACCTGCGGTCCTTCCCTCTCCAACATTCCTTGGCCAAGAAATTGTCTGAAAAATCAAAAAATCAATATTTGATTATTAAAGTAGATCAACGTTGCGTGTGGTTACCTAGTATCCTGATGGGTGGCATTTGAGTCTGAAAATTCAATATTTGAACAAGAAATAATCAAAGCCCACAAAAAATAAACAAAAATCCATCCCACCCCAAAAAAGATTAGAAATCAATTTTGTACCCCGCCTTTTATTCACTTCATAATTTGTGTGCTCCTCCTTCACGTAGTACCTATGTACCTTTCTTTCCCTTAATTGCACTCCTCTTTCCTCTAATATTACTTCTGCTTCACTGCATTGGCGGCGTGCCATCGATTTAATTTCAAAGCATTGCACGCCGCCAATGCAGTGGAGCAGAAGTGAGATTAGAAAAAAGAGGAGTGCAATGAGGGGAAAGAAAGGTAGGTGGCACGCCTACTTTCATGCCCCAACACATACACAATCCGTTTTCTTCCCACTCGGTCCGCCCTTCGCACTGGCAATGTTGAGCGCGCATTGTGCTAGGCCGCGATGTCCGAGGGCAGGATTCAGATTCTGTTTCCTCCAAAATGATGAGCACGGAGCTTGAAGAGGTGGGCGTTTGGATTGTCTGATACGTGACGAGTTCACAGCTTGTGTTGCTGGTGGCCAAGCGGGGCTGGACCTTTGAGGGTGGAAAAATGTGTAATTTAGCTATTTTCGAGCCAGCCTAGTTAGCTTGGTTGGTAGCACGTCTACCTTGTAAGCGCTAGGCCGCGCGTTTGATTTCCGCCCGGGGCGGATTTTATCCTGAAGGGATAAGGTTCGTTCTCGGAACGGCTGGCTTTTTTCTATCCTGTTTTCCTTCTCTCTTCGATTTCGAGACAATAAGACCTTAGCACCTAAGACCTAAGTTCCCTCTATCAAACCTCTTGGGGTTGGGTATTGCTTGGTTGTTTTAATCTTTCCCAGGGTCATTTTACTCTTGTGGAAGGTCATCTTATCCATTCCCAAGGTTGTTTTTTTTGTGTTCAAGATTTTACTAGTGTCCAGGGTCATTTTACTAGTGTCCAAAGTTATTTTATCCATTCTCAAGGTCGTTTTACTTGTGCCCAAGGTTATATTATCCATTAAGTTCGTTTTACTTATATCCAAGGTACTTGTTTGCAAGGTCGTCTCATCTCTTCCCAAAGTTGATTTGTTTGACGCTATGGCCTTCAGGGAGTTTTGAGACTCCGCAGATGGGAGAAGATTTCCCAGGGTCATTTTACTCTTGTGGAAGGTCATCTTATCCATTCCCAAGGTTGTTTTATTTGTGTTCAAGATTTTACTAGTGTCCAGGGTCATTTTACTAGTGTCCAAAGTTATTTTATCCATTCCCAAGGTCGTTTTACTTGTGCCCAAGGTTATATTATCCATTAAGTTCGTTTTACTTATATCCAAGGTACTTGTTTGCAAGGTCGTCTCATCTCTTCCCAAAGTTGATTTGTTTGACGCTATGGCCTTCGGGGAGTTTTGAGACTCCGCAGATGGGAGAAGTTTGATTTCGCTCGGAGGGAAATGGAAAAATAACCGTACGGAATCGCTCACCCGTATTCCGTTGCCGTCAGCAAATTTAGTTTTGTCGTCAAGGGCCAGAGGGTTGTGGTCAGGGGAAGGAGTTTTGTTTTCAGGATAAGGAGTTATGTCGTCAGAGGATAGAGGATTCTTATGGGTTTTGTCTGCTGTGGCCAGAGGGTTGTCTTCAACGGAAGTTTTGCCTTCAGGAAAAACAATTTTGTCTTCAGCGGATTTAGTTTTGTCGTCAGGGAATAGAGAGTTGCCGTCAAGAGATAGAAAGCTGCCGTCTGTGGAAAGAGTTTTGTCTCTAGGATAAACAGTTTTGGCTTCAGCGGATTTAGTTCTATCGTCAGGACTGTCAGGAGATAGGTTTTCTTCAGGACCGAGAGTGGTGCTGCCACAAACAGAGAACGTGTGGCTTTTGGTGACTGATAGGTTGCTGTCGTTGATAAATGACATGCCGGTCTTGTAGGATAGTGAGAGAATGCTACTGGTATGCTGAGACAGTTTGTTAACTTTATTCAGGGATGAATTTTTACTGGCATTCCGAGATGGTTTGTTATCGGCGCACTGTGACTTGTCGCTAAGGTCATTTTTAAATGGATTTTTACCAGCGTGTCGAGATGGTTTGTTACCGCCGTTCTGTGATTGGTTTCTGGCTTGTTGAGACAAGTTGTTACAGTTATTTTGTGATGGATTTTCAGCAGAGTGCTGTGATAAGGCACGGCCATTGGATTTTCGAGATGATTTGTTACCAACTTTTTGTGATTGGTTGTTGGCTTGTTGAGACAAGTTGTTACAGTTATTTTGTGATGGATTTTCAGCAGAGTTCTGTGATAAGGCACGGCCATTGGATGAAAGGTTAGCACGATCATTTTGTAAAGTATTGTTAACGGTGTTGCTTTCACCGTCTTTTTGTGGTAGCTTGTTGGATTTACTGCCGAATTGTTCCTTGGAGTCTTGCTCTGCGAGATAATTAACTTCCTTGAAGAATTGCTCGATGTCTCCCAATGACAAATTACTATCGTTTTGCTGTGCTGGATTTTTATTTGAGAATTGCTTGCGTTTATTCTTGGATAGTT
The DNA here is from genome assembly GCF_000475195.1 of Diaphorina citri. NCBI lineage: Eukaryota > Metazoa > Arthropoda > Insecta > Hemiptera > Psyllidae > Diaphorina > Diaphorina citri. Next base: position 9,315 of record NW_007381108.1, on the reverse strand, counting down.
TGTTGTCATCTTGCTTTGCTAGATAATTAACGTCCTTGAAACTTTGTTTAATGCTGCCACTCAGTTTTAAATCTTTACCGTGTTGCGGAGCTGGATTTTTACTTGATCGCTTAAGGCCGTCACTCAACGTCAAATTGTTACCGTCTCTGAACAACTCACATTCGCCGTCATGAAACGACAGCTTTTGCCCTACATGGAGCGAAAGATTGGCGTTACTTGCGGATCGGTTACCGTCCGAAAGGTTCAGTTTGTCGTTGAAGGATAGTTTGATGCCGTTTTCCCAGGAGAAGCTGTTTCTATTGCTTAGTGATAGATTGTGGACGCTGATGAGGGAGTGAGCTTTGGGGAGTGGTTGGATGTCCTCCTTGGAAGATAGTTTGGCGTTTGATGGTTTGACTTCACTCCGTGAGAGGTCGTTGCTATCAGCCAATTCTAGGTTGTTGTGTTGTAAATCATTGTCTCCAGCTTCGATCGATGTGTCATCACGAAGTAATACTTTGTTACCGTCTTTGAGTGATATGTTATGGGAGCTCCCTCTGCCGGCGTTAAGTGAGACTTTGGATTTGGTGGCTTTTCGGTTCTTACTGTTGGCGTTACTGGATTTTGATGCATTCTGGAGTTCCGGAACTCCTGGTACACTCGAGTGGTCAGAGGCTCCTGAGGACTTTTTGGAGGACTTGGATTTTAGCTTTTTACTGGGAGATTTTCCTTTTGGCGCTTTCCCAATGATGGCCAGGGAAGGATGTATGTTCAGAGTTTCCGTTTCACTCAGAGACAGATTTCGCACGGGAAGTTTAGAATTACTTCGGAGCTTTCTTCGCTTAGAGTACTTGCTTTTCGTGTAGCGGGAGAGGTTCTTCTGTTTCTGTGCATCTGGCAAGGTCTCGTTTACAGCGTCTACTTGCGTCGTCTTACCATCAGGAACCGTTTCAGTTGGATTTCCACCTGTGTGTTCACCAGTTGGTTTTGGACTGACGGCAAGGCTGTTCGTTCGTCTGACTAGTTTCCGTTTATACCTGGCGAAATGGGGGATTTTGGATTTCTGGTTTAGTTTTGAGGCCATTGGTGATTCCAAGAGGATTTCCACAGGTGGTTCGTCCTTGCGGTCCTTTTGCTGTACGTACGCTTTTGGCATACCTTCAGTAGTGAGTTCATTTGCTTCAATAGCAGTGAGTTTGAACGGTTTGGAACGCGGTGAAGTTGGCACTTGGGATCGCTTGGGTAAACGCTCATTGGAGGTCTTGATTTTCTTAAAGCTGCTCAGTGACACCTCCAGTTGTATTGTGGAGTTCTTTATCCATTTGAAGTTGCTTTGGTCCGGCGATATTCGGGTCTTGTCGTAATTCGTCTTTGGCTCGTTTTGTGGAGCATGTTGAGAAGATGGTTTCAAAGCGTTCTGACTGACGTTTCTAATTGTGGCAGAACTTCGCCTCTCAGACTCCTGGGACATGTCACGTTTCAGTCTCTTCATCAAGTCGTATCGCTTTCTTTTGTTTGCGGACGAGTTCTTTTTGACCAAGAAAGGTTTCAGAACATAACACTGGTCTCTCGTTTGTATGAAGATCTTGTTTTGCACTTCCAGTTGTATTTGGTCCGCGTGAAAGTTGAATCCTTGTTTGAGGACCTTCGCTTTCTCTATGCATCGGGTGCTCGTTTTCGTCAGGCTCTCCATGTAGCTGAACGCTGTTTGGAAGCAGTTGGTGTAGCTGGGCAGATCACTCGATAGCGTCTTCCGTAGGACGGCCAGCTTTGACATGAGTTGGTTAACGAATATCCCAGATGAGGTGAAGCTGGTGGAGAGTTCCGTTCGTTCGCTCAACGTTTCCAACGTGTGTTCGTAAGCATCGCTGAACACTTTGCGTACCTCGCTGTCGAACATGTAGGTGTCGAGCATTTCAAGATCGTCTTCTTCTTTGAGGGAGTTATCGTCAGAATTCTCGTTAGACGTGTCTTGGCTGGAGGAGCTTGTAGTTCCCGTGCTGGTAGAACTACTCATGACTTCGGATACTTCTTCATCGGATCTTTTGATCTCGCCCATATTTTCAACTAGATTGTCCTCATCATTGATCGTACTTTCTGAAATATTCGCAATAGTTTTTGCACTATCCATTACGTTGAAGGTTTCCTGGTCTATTACCACTGTCGAATTGGAACTTTCGCTGTCTTCCACGCCGATGTCAAAAGCTTCAAATTTCGGTTCTGTCATGGAAGCATCCATGGGTCTTTCGCCAGTGTCGTCAAAAGCTTCAAATTTTCGTTCTTTCGTGAAGGCATTCGTGTAACTTTCGACGGCAAATCTAAGTTGATCTTGATCCAACGACTGAAGTATGTCGTGCAGAATATCACTGGGACCGTTGCTTTGAAGTTCACTATTCGTACAAGAGGTGCTTTTGTTTTCCAAATTATGGCTTGGTATTTCTGTTAGTGATGGTTCATTTGTGATTACACTTGGTTGAGTTTCTCTATCAACAAGACCATGCACATGTTTCATTTGATTGTCCTTATTGTCATCTTTTATGTCAAGTGATTCTTTGTCTATACGGACAGTACTTTCGTTCACTTCCATCTTGAGTGTCTCAATGCTCTCATTAGTTTGTGTACTGATTGAAAACTCTTTGGCGGCTGCTCTATTAACAATCGTTTCATCCATGGAGGCTATTTCATAAATAGTTCTCACGGTTTTATCAGATCTCTCCAATTTGTGCTCATTCACTGTCGTTTTGTCAATTGGGGCTATTTCATTTAGAGTGCTTACGGATTCATCAGATCGGCCTATTCTGTGATCATTACATTCCATGTCATCGTTTAGATCTTCACTCTTGCTAAGCAGTTGGTCTAGTTCACGCATTGATATAATCCCCAGAGATGAGCTTTTTTTGTGTAGAAGGTCTTTTGAGATTGCCTTCATCAGAATCACGGGCGACTTTCTTGTCCGTAAGATTGCACCTGAGATTTCTTCACCATTTTCTGAATCTGTAAAGCTTCTGCCCGGAATACCAGGCTCAGCTTCCACAGCGTCAAAGTCAATTTCCTTTGTTTTCACTTTCAGATGTATGGTTTCGTAAAATTCTGATTTGTCTTTCGTCATTTCTGAAATGGATTTCGATTGCCTTGTTACGTATTTCACGTCTAGATTTTCGTCAACCGTGAGGGATTTCATTTCGGAAGAGAATATGTTATTTGTGTACCCTATATCTTTGGCACTGGGTGCTATTTGACTTCTTCTGAATGCCAGCTCTTTTGAATTCTCAATTGTGCTGTTTTATTACGTTGAAGGTTTCCTGGTCTATTACCACTGTCGAATTGGAACTTTCGCTGTCTTCCACGCCGATGTCAAAAGCTTCAAATTTCGGTTCTGTCATGGAAGCATCCATGGGTCTTTCGCCAGTGTCGTCAAAAGCTTCAAATTTTCGTTCTTTCGTGAAGGCATTCGTGTAACTTTCGACGGCAAATCTAAGTTGATCTTGATCCAACGACTGAAGTATGTCGTGCAGAATATCACTGGGACCGTTGCTTTGAAGTTCACTATTCGTACAAGAGGTGCTTTTGTTTTCCAAATTATGGCTTGGTATTTCTGTTAGTGATGGTTCATTTGTGATTACACTTGGTTGAGTTTCTCTATCAACAAGACCATGCACATGTTTCATTTGATTGTCCTTATTGTCATCTTTTATGTCAAGTGATTCTTTGTCTATACGGACAGTACTTTCGTTCACTTCCATCTTGAGTGTCTCAATGCTCTCATTAGTTTGTGTACTGATTGAAAACTCTTTGGCGGCTGCTCTATTAACAATCGTTTCATCCATGGAGGCTATTTCATAAATAGTTCTCACGGTTTTATCAGATCTCTCCAATTTGTGCTCATTCACTGTCGTTTTGTCAATTGGGGCTATTTCATTTAGAGTGCTTACGGATTCATCAGATCGGCCTATTCTGTGATCATTACATTCCATGTCATCGTTTAGATCTTCACTCTTGCTAAGCAGTTGGTCTAGTTCACGCATTGATATAATCCCCAGAGATGAGCTTTTTTTGTGTAGAAGGTCTTTTGAGATTGCCTTCATCAGAATCACGGGCGACTTTCTTGTCCGTAAGATCGCACCTGAGATTTCTTCACCATTTTCTGAATCTGTAAAGCTTCTGCCCGGAATACCAGGCTCAGCTTCCACAGCGTCAAAGTCAATTTCCTTTGTTTTCACTTTCAGATGTATGGTTTCGTAAAATTCTGATTTGTCTTTCGTCATTTCTGAAATGGATTTCGATTGCCTTGTTACGTATTTCACGTCTAGATTTTCGTCAACCGTGAGGGATTTCATTTCGGAAGAGAATATGTTATTTGTGTACCCTATATCTTTGGCACTGGGTGCTATTTGACTTCTTCTGAATGCCAGCTCTTTTGAATTCTCAATTGTGCTGTTTTTAATCAATGTTGTAGATGTGGATGTTGCTTTACTGGTGTAATAGTCTTGTCTTATATCCGATGTGGTGGTTGATTCGTTAGTATATGTTCTAGTCTTTGATTTTGTTCCTGGTTCCGTATTCATCTTCATTTCAGTTGCCTCTGTTTCCTTTGTTGCTTCTCGCTCTGCAGTTTCCATTTGTTCATGTACATCTTCATTTACTCGGTCTTCGCGCATTTTTCCTTTCACAATATCGGCATCACTGCTTTTCTTTTCAGAAAGCTTGAATATTTTTTCGACTATAATCCTTGTTATTTCCGGTTTCACGAAAGAGTACGTAATGAAATTGTCCGAATATCTGATTTCCTGGAGTATGGCTTCGGATCCTATCACATCATTGATTCTCAAGTTTGTTTTGTTTTCTCGTGGTCTCACCGTTTCGTGACTCGTATCTCCAAGTGTTATGACAACATTTGCAGCTCCTTCTTTTGTTGTGAACTTTTTGACGATCTCAAACGGTTTATTTCCGTCTTTTGATTCGATCTCATCATCCAGTTCTTCTAAGTCAACAGCATTGTTTATTTCTAGCTTAGCTATGGCGTTGTCTTGTGATTTTATAATAATGTCGGTTAAATCTTCTGATTGATTTACGTCGTTGATTTCTGGTGTTGATGTGGCGGCATCATATTTCTTTGGCATTTTGACGTCAGTGTTGGTTGTTTCTTCAATAATTCCTTTGGCAGTTACTCGATCCAGTTGAATAACTCTACTTAGTCGCTCATTGTCTATTGTATCGGTTTTAAGGATATCTTTTCTCATTTTCAATATCGAAGTTTCATCCTTGGTCACTTCTCTTGATTTTGAAACAACGTTTTTAGCTTTCGTTTTTGAGATATCTGTTACTATCTCCTTTGCATTCAGGTAATCATTGTTTTCTAATGGGAAGCTTTCATCAGTTCTTTCCCTTGTGTCCAAAGTTTTCTGTTGAATGCTAACATTGCTTGTTTCCGGTAACTTTATTTGAGGAAGTGTGAACTCAGCACTGGATATTTTACATTGCTCTGCGACAGTATTCATGTCTGATTTTGTGTCGTCAGTTATGTCTCTTAAGTTCAATGAATTGTTTGATAATTCATGCGATTCAATGAAAGTCTCTACTTCTGTGTCATTGCTAGGTTGTGGGAACAGTTCATTGGTGCTATCCTCGCTCAAGGCATTGTCTTTCAATTCATCAAGCGGTTGTAGATTGATGTCATCCGATTTCTTGAAGTCAAACACATCCCTGACCATGTTTTGCATGAAGGAAATGGATTTGAACAGGACGGTTTCCGTGTCTATGCGTTTCACTTGAATGGGCGTTATAGACAAATTGATCCTGTTACACGTTATCGGATGCTGTGCCTGTTTGCAACTTATGAGGATTGGGACTCTTCTCTTGAGCTCTACTAGCCCTTTTAGGTGGTACTCTTAGCCCAACTTGTCGTCGCGCAGTAGGTTACTATGTATAGTACGTTGCCTATGAAAAGTAGCTTTTCACCTGGTTGGTGAAACGTATAGACTGCGACGACCCTCGTTACGATGTATG
>NW_007381108.1:0-707 GCF_000475195.1 Diaphorina citri | reverse complement strand
GGTCGTCTCATCTCTTCCCAAAGTTGATTTGTTTGACGCTATGGCCTTCGGGGAGTTTTGAGACTCCGCAGATGGGAGAAGTTTGATTTCGCTCGGAGGGAAATGGAAAAATAACCGTACGGAATCGCTCACCCGTATTCCGTTGCCGTCAGCAAATTTAGTTTTGTCGTCAAGGGCCAGAGGGTTGTGGTCAGGGGAAGGAGTTTTGTTTTCAGGATAAGGAGTTATGTCGTCAGAGGATAGAGGATTCTTATGGGTTTTGTCTGCTGTGGCCAGAGGGTTGTCTTCAACGGAAGTTTTGCCTTCAGGAAAAACAATTTTGTCTTCAGCGGATTTAGTTTTGTCGTCAGGGAATAGAGAGTTGCCGTCAAGAGATAGAAAGCTGCCGTCTGTGGAAAGAGTTTTGTCTTTAGGATAAACAGTTTTGGCTTCAGCGGATTTAGTTCTATCGTCAGGACTGTCAGGAGATAGGTTTTCTTCAGGACCGAGAGTGGTGCTGCCACAAACAGAGAACGTGTGGCTTTTGGTGACTGATAGGTTGCTGTCGTTGATAAATGACATGCCGGTCTTGTAGGATAGTGAGAGAATGCTACTGGTATGCTGAGACAGTTTGTTAACTTTATTCAGGGATGAATTTTTACTGGCATTCCGAGATGGTTTGTTATCGGCGCACTGTGACTTGTCGCTAAGGTCATTTTTAAATGGAT
>NW_007381107.1:35978-39154 GCF_000475195.1 Diaphorina citri | reverse complement strand
TACAAGACATATGGTGACAGTCATACACAATGTGACGCGGGACATGGATCAGATCTCATGCTATGCAGACAATGGATACGGAACACCCATGCAGGCGTCCAGACGAATAGTGATTAGCCGTGAGTGAATTGTATTAGAGAAGATACATTTGACCATTGTACGATGTACTATCAATACTATCATATATTAATTTGTTCAAATGAAACATAATATTCTATTCTGAATACTTTGCAGCTTGTCTCGTTGCGATGGATAATCATATTAGGCCCGTTGCACACACACACCGGTTTTGGACAACCGATTTTTTACTGGTCGTCCAAATTCCAATAGTGACCGGCACCGATCACCGGTCGGCGTGTGTGCAAGGTCCCATTCCGACATGTGCTTCACTATTGGAATTTGGACGACCGGTAAAAAATCGGTCGTCCAAAACTGGTGTGTGTGCAACGGGCCTTACAGTTAGTAGATATTGGCCTCGGACCCGACTTGACTTTGAGGACTTTTAAAAGTTTGTTGTGATTTTATACAAATTTGCCGATCTACTGTGAGAAACTCTGTATTTGTACTTGTTATGTTTCAGAATAATGATTATTGTTTTATGTTCAGGTCCGCAGTCACCAGTCAGTTATCTTCTGGCTAATATAAGAATCAGCTGATGGGCAAATATTGGGATCTGGCACAGGGGAGCGTGTTGAGGACGAGATTTTTGTGGGAATTTTGCTATAAATCTATAATGATTATTGTTTTATGTTCAGGTCCGCAGTCACCAGTCAGTTATCTTCTGGCTAATATAAGAATCAGCTGATGGGCCTACGTATCATAATATTTTTAATATTAAGTTTACGTAGAGGTAATTATCACTTAGGGACTTTTAAAAGTTTGTTGTGATTTTATACAAATTTGCCGATCTACTGTGAGAAACTCTGTATTTGTACTTGTTATGTTTCAGAATACCAGGCCCATCAGTGAACGATAGATTTATTCGTTTGTGTTCACTTGATTGTAACTTATGCAACTCACCCCAATGTTATGGGTTTGAATTGGGGCTCTGAAAATCGAATAATCGAAAAAGAAAAAGGAAAAAAAGCTCTAGCATGAATACCTACCTACCTACGTATTAAGGTAGCAGTATGACCATCCTGTGCATTGCCATGGGCACACCCATGCCTACCATATCCCTATACATCTCATCCCGACTAGTGAGACAAGAGACTACAAGACATATGGTGACAGTCATACACAATGTGACACGGGACATGGATCAGATTTCATGCTATGCAGACAATGGATATGGAACACCCATGCAGGCGTCCAGACGAATAGTGATTAGCCGTGAGTGAATTTTATTAGAGAAGATAAATTTGACCATTGTACGATGTACTATCATATATTAATTTGTTCACATGAAACATAATATTCTATTCTGAATACTTGCAGCTTGTCTCGTTGCGATGGATAATCATATGCATAGCTTACACCAGTGATGATGATCGTATCGTATCATTGTTTCAGGCTTTATTTTAAATTTTAATCTCTCTCTCTCTCTCTCTCTTTTTTAATAACGTAATTTTATATTTGCTTTTATGTGTATTGTTAAGAAATTAGGGACTATTGTAATAAATGGGTAGCCCCCGTTGAAATATTAACAAATAAATAAATTCCCAGGCGCCCACAGTTCATCCCATCAATCTAGTCATGGAAGGTAGCAGTATGACCATCCTGTGCATTGCCATGGGCACACCCATGCCTACCATATCCCTATACATCTCATCCCGACTAGTGAGACAGGAGACGACGACCGATATTTTTTACCGGTCGTCCAAATTCCAATAGTGACCGGCACCGATCACCGGTCGGCGTGTGTGCAAGGTCCCATTCCGATGTGTGCTTCACTATTGGAATTTGGACGACCGGTAAAAAATCGGTCGTCCGAAACCGGTGTATGTGCAACGGGCCTTACAGTTAGTAGATATTAACCTCGGACCCGACTTGACTAATTAGTTCGACGTAGGTCTCGTAATCTGTCTTGTATCTCTTGAAAGATGCAGAAGACGAGTGTAACACTTTATTGTCATCTTGTGAAACTATGAATTTGAAATTAACGGTAAATATTATTTCCATACTTTTAACATTCAGTTAGTCATTTCTCAATGATCATCTCGTTTTCAGATGTGCCTCACCTGACAGCCTCCGGTATTACAATGGCCAAGATAGGAGACTCGGTGACTCTGGAATGTGTAGTGGACGCTTATCCGGAACCCAAGCTGTTCTTCTGGAGAGATCCGGATGGCAGAAAACCAGTTATCGTGGGTGGCAAATACGCTATATCCTTTGTGCCTTCTAAAGAGGTGAGTGTCTTTTCTGGAGAGATCCGGATGGCAGAAAACCAGTTATCGTGGGTGGCAAATACGCTATATCCTTTGTGCCTTCTAAAGAGGTGAGTGTCTTCTTCTTCTTCTTCTTCTTCTTCTTTTTCTTGGCCTTTTCCCATTTCAGATGGGGTCGGCGTTTGTCGTCGGCCTCTCAATCAGCTTTAGAGTGATCGCTTTGAGGCCAACTGATTTTGGCTACCTTCGCATTTGGACTACTCTACTATATAATTATTACAGGAAGAGCATGTTCTCACTATGCAACTGACCATCAACAAGATCACTGAGGATGATGAGGGAGACTACTATTGTCATGCTGAGAATCCATTGGGTGTGGCCACTCAACCTGTGAGCGTTAGGATACGGAACACTGTAAGTTATACCTCCGTTTATATCCCACTTTACTATTGTCATGCTGAGAATCCATTGGGTGTGGCCACTCAACCTGTGAGCGTTAGGATACGGAACACTGTAAGTTATACCTCCGTTTACATCCCACTTTTAATCTTCTTATATTATAAAATCAAGATCCATTCACTCATTCACATTTCACACACTGATCGCTCTATCCTCTATCTCCTGAACCACAACACCTAGAAAGCTGAAATTTTGTAGGAATATTCCTTTTATGGTCTAGGTGTGCAATAAGAAAGGATTTTGCGAAAATCTAAACCGATCCTGAGATATGATCAATTTTTGATCGCTAAAATCACCATAAGAAATACACAGAGTGCAGAGACTGAGGGAGAGAAAACTTTTCCTCGCTCGCCAAATATTTGAGTTTCGTTTATGTTTTTAGTTTGACAA
>NW_007381107.1:17548-23650 GCF_000475195.1 Diaphorina citri | reverse complement strand
CAATATCAACCCATGGTAAGTTTGCATGTCCAATATCAACCCATGGTAAGTTTGCATGTCCAATATCAACCCATAGTAAGTTTGCATGTTCAATATCAACCCATGGTAAGTTTGGTGCTTAGAGGAACAGTCATCAATACCCTGATTTATGAAGGGAAACAAAATCTGTGAAGTCTTTTAGCTTCATCAGAAAGAATTCCTTCCTTCATTGTTACTACTTAGGTACTGTCTACAATTCGTTACATCAACTGCTGTTATATTGTGCGAATGCAAAATGTACGCTTAGTATGCAAAAGGAAACAACGAAACGATAAGAATAACTTGACTAATGCTACTCGGCCTACTCGTATATTGGTTGCCTGTAGTATAGCATACCCATCACGCAGTATGTCTCACGTACTGATATACCTACTCGCTGTGTTAAATATTTATAACACTCGACATTGACACTGATGATGATAAAATATTCAACATTGATAATAAGTAATACATGTTCTATTTGTTTTCAGCCCCACAACCACAAGAAAAAGATCGCCAAGTTTTACTATGCAACTCCTGTAAGTATTAATCTTTATAGTATCAATGATGAACCCCTATACTCCATCTTTTTTTCAAAGATAACACGAGACGGACGAGTGTGGTCTGTGTCGTAGCATGCCCATCCCGTTCCCGTAGTAATGCTGTAGTAGAATAGAATAGAATAGAATAGAATAGAATATACCTTGTTTATCCTGCCAGAATGAGACTGAAAAGTCCCTTTACTTTTCGCTCCGGAAATCAGCTAGTATTATATAAAAGTGACAAACATGATCACTTCATACACTTGGTTGTACACTCTGGACTAACCCAATGGAGGCGGCGCGCTTCCTTGACTTGAAAACGGCGGAGGAAGTCGATGAAAAATGCTAAAACAACAACATCACTTAATACATACACCCATTATTTAGCCAGATACATACAGAACAAGAGTAGTCTTTCTAGGAAACCTTTTGGTTCTTGATAAAACTCATCAGCTAAACCGAGTCAAGAAAGGAAGTACTTGTGTGCAAGGTGCAACGCATTGTGGATGATACGAAGTTTCGAGGTCAGCCACTAGAAATTAACACTAAAGTAAATTTTTGATTGAACACAACAAACACATATTCTAATCATTCGTTTGTAGTTACAACATTTTAATTTGAGTGCAATAAAAGTGAAATGTTGGAAAAATATTGGTGAGTATCTACATCTCCAGTATTGCGTGAAAATTGATTTAAAATTTTTCCAAAATTTATAAGTAGGTACATATACCTACCTAATTATTGGGATTTAGGGAGATTTTCAAAAAAGGAGCCACCATGAATATCTCAAATAACTAGGTACCTACCTGCCTAAAGATAACAAGCTGGGCCCGCCCCTCCGGGAATTTTTTAGCCCGTAGTTTATTCGATCGTGATTAAAGAAAATCAGTACCTATGTACTTACCTAATTTGTTTAATATTCAGTTTATTATTATTCTTGATTTGATTTTTATATTTTGTTTCTGTTTCCAGATATCCGGTAATCTAAATGTGAGTCAATGTTGCAAACAGCAGAATGTTAGCTCAGAATGTATGGATGCCTGCTCCTTCTACATGGATATTGACGCTATCATAGAGAAGCCTGGATGTTTCAATGAATTCGATAAGCTCATGAAATGCGCCGCAGGTAATGCATCAATGTCCTGAAGTCTGTTTTTGCAATCTACTCTTGGAGCTGGGTTATACAGTCAAATTGAACAGAATTTAAGTCACCCATCCATTTATTGGCCTTTCTCGGCGTAGCTTAACACAGGTGACGCTAAAACTGGTCTTAAATTATAGTTTTCTGGACAAAATTTGCTACACCACTTTCGTGTTCCTGGTAAAAAGACCTTTAATTTCATATATGTATAGGTCGACCAGGTTTGGATACGTCCTTCTATGGGGTCAGACCGACAGACCGACCGACTGACATCAATGAATTCGATAAGCTCATGAAATGCGCCGCAGGTAATGCATCAATGTCCTGAAGTCTGTTTTTGCAATCTGCTCTTGGAGCTGGTTTATACAGTCAAATTGAATAGAACATGACTTTTTATTAAAATTTGACCTCGTTGAGCTAGCCTGTTTGGTCAGACCTTCAGAAGCCAGGTAAGGATAGGACAGGACAGGCCAGACTTGTGTGTTCAATCAAAAATTTACTTTAGTGTTAATTTCTAGTGGCTGACCTCGAAACTTCGTATCATCCACAATGCGTTGCACACAAGTACTTCCTTTCTTGACTCGGTTTAGCTGATGAGTTTTATCAAGAACCAAACGTTTCCTAGACTACAGACTCTTGCTCTGTATGTATCTGACTAAATAATGGGTATGTATTAGGTGATGTTGTTGTTATTTTAACATTTTTCATCGACTTCCTCCGCCGTTTTCAAGTCAAGGAAGCGCGCCGCCTCCATTGGGTTTGTCCAGAGTGTACAACCAAGTGTATGAAGTGATCATGTTTGTCACTTTTATATTGTGTTCAATCAAAAATTTACTTTAGTGTTAATTTCTAGTGGCTGACCTCGAAACTTCGTATCATCCACAATGCGTTGCACACAAGTAGGTACTTCCTTTCTTGACTCGGTTTAGCTGATGAGTTTTATCAAGAACCAAACATTTCCTAGACTACTCCTGCTCTGTATGTATCTGGCTAAATAATGGGTATGTATTAAGTGATGTTGTTGTTGTTTTAGCATTTTTCATCGACTTCCTCCGCCGTTTTCAAGTCAAGGAAGCACGCCGCCTCCATTGGGTTTGTCCAGAGTGTACAACCAAGTGTATGAAGTGATCATGTTTGTCACTTTTATATAATACTAGCTGAATTACGTCTCTTCGCTCCGGAATGCCGCTAGTTCATACCGAGGCATGGCCAAACTTGTAGAAAAGGCATGGCCGAACTTGTAGATTTTAGCGATCAAAAATTGATCATCTCTCAGGATCGGTTTAGATTTTCGCAAAATCCTTTCTTATTGCACACCTAGACCATAAAAGGAATATTCCTACCAAATTTCAGCTTTCTAGGTGTTGTGGTTATAGAGATAGAGCGATCAGTGTGTGAAATGGTGAATGAGTGAATGGATCTTGATTTTATAATATAAGAAGATTAAAAAGTGGGATATAAACGGAGGTATAACTTACAGTGTTCCGTATCCTAACGCTCACAGGTTGAGTGGCCACACCCAATGGATTCTCAGCATGACAATAGTAGTCTCCCTCATCATCCTCAGTGATCTTGTTGATGGTCAGGTTGCATAGTGAGAACATGCTCTTCCTGTAATAATTATATAGTAGAGTAGTCCAAATGCGAAAGGTAGCCAAAATCAGTTGGCCTCAAAGCGATCACTCTAAAGCTGATTGAGAGGCCGACGACAAACGCCGACCCCATCTGAACATGGGAAAAAGGCAAAGAAAAAGAAGAAGAAGAAAAAGACACTCACCTCTTTAGAAGGCAACAAAGGATATAGGCGTATTTGCCACCCACGATAACTGGTTTTCTGCCATCCGGATTCTCTCCAGAAGAACAGCTTGGGTTCCGGATAAGCGTCCACTACACATTCCAGAGTCACCGAGTCCTCGGTTATCTTGGCCATGGTAATACCGGAGGCTGTTCAGGTGAGTGCACATCTGAAAACGAGATGATCATTGAGAAATGACTAACTGAATGTAAAAGTATGGAAATTAATATTTACCGTTAATTTTCCAAATCCTTCCATAAGTCTTCACAGATGGACAATAAAGTATTTTGTACACTCATCTTCTGCATCTCAAGAGATACCAAGACAGATTACGAGACCTACTTGGAATTTATTAATGAGGGTCTCGTCCACTTTTTTCATATACTCTGATACTGTAAGGAACGTTCGACAACTATGCTGATCGTTGCAATCGATAGGCTTTAATTTCATGGTTGTGAGGGTTTCCATAATATGAGAAATCATACGTAGAATAGTTCGACTTTTGACAAGCGCACAACATTGGCTGCGGACAGCCAGTTTATCGGTGCATGATGACGTCTAGGTTCCATGCGAAGTCGGGTACATGATCAGTTCCAAAAACGGTACCTGTGAGCGACCTAATATGATATTTAGAACGAGACCGTCTGCATGTATTCGAATGCGCCAATGCACTTTTTGGGGTTACTTGTGAACATCGTAATATATGATTCTATCTCGTACAAAATGGTCAAATGTTGATCTTCTCTATAAATTCACTCACGGGCTAGTCACATTCGTTTGACGTCTGATGGACGTCAGTTCTATGCGTGGTCTGTATACCATGAATCTGCATGTCAACGTTATTTTTTTTGCGACCTTTGAGCGACATTTTAGGGGATTTAGGGACCGTTTTGGCATGTTTTTGAGTGCGCCAATGCCACTTTTTGGGTACTTTACATCGGAATTAGGACTCGTTATCCTCGGGAAAAAGAATGTCATTTGTTGAGCCCCCATTAGTCCAAAGTCAATCGGGTCCGAGCCAAACACCTAACTGTAAGGCCGGCACGACACACAGTTGACGATCCGTATTTACCGGTCGTCCAAATTCCAATAGTGAAGCACATGTCGGAATGGGGGACCTTGCACACACGTCCGGACCGGTGACGGTGCCGGTCACTATTGAATTTGACGTAATCCAGTAAAAAATCGGTTGTCCAAAACCGTGCCGTGGTGGGCGGCTACACGGGCCTAATATGATTATCCATCGCAACGAGACAACTGCAAAGTACAGGAAAGAAATAGTTTCATTTGAACAAAATTATATATGATAGTATTGATAGTACATCGTACAATGGTCAAATGTATCTTCTCAATACCAATCCGCTGCTTGTCGAGTGGATATCCATTCAATCTTCGACTTCCTTTAACAATCAATCCGTGTCTTGCGAGTGGATGTCCATCAACCTTGACTTGCTTTATCTTACTTATAAAAGCCCCAAAGTCTAAAGAACTTCAAACCGTTTTACAATTTACTTGTAAAGAAAAGTAAAATTAATAAAATAAGCGTTTAACTTTCGAAACAATTTCTGGGAAAGTAAAGGGTACAAAGTCTATAAGACCTCCGTTCAAGTCTGTCGCGTAAGTTCTAACCGCCTCTGGAGGTAATGCAGAGTGTGCGACCTTCCAGAGTTTGGTTGTGGTTTATATAATAGATGTGGTATCGGCAAGGTTTGTTCCTCGGTCAGATGGTAGCTTTGTCAATGATCGGACCTGTCTGGAACCGATAGGACGTAAGCAGCTTCGACTCATAGAGATTAAAGTACGAGGGACTATTTGAATAGTTTTAATGGATATAGAGGTTTTACGCTTTCTTGACTCTAGGTCATCTCAAGAACCTAGTATCGTTGCGGAATCAGTGCCAGGTAAAGGCATCACGTAATAAGCGGAACACCTTAATCTGTTTCCTAAACTAGGTGGCACCACCGCACACATCCTTTATTATTTTGTCTTTCTTTTACAACCAATCAAACCAAAATTTACGTCTTTCAACTGACAAAAAAAAAAAAAAAAACTTTCTTCTACCTTTGACTTATAGAATTACAGGACTAACCACTCGTGGTGAACATTGTTAAGACTTGTAACTATTTGTTAACCAAAAGAAACGTATCGATGTGGTCAACTACTACTAAATAGCCATAGTAACAAAGTCCAAATAAAATTTAAAATTAGAGAGAGAGAGAGAGAGAAGAAAAATTGTTGTATAAAATATAAACGAAAATACACATAACAATTCTTAATCCCTATAACATTTTTACCCATCGGGGGCAACCTTTATATTTTTACTTTATTTAATGGGTCCGACGGTTGCAAGTAGGGTAAGTAGATCAGTACCTTCCATCGCATACTGGTAGGACCGTAACCGGTACCACGTGGTGGGTACGGATGGTATAGGATATGTAAGTAGGGGCTGATCACTCTGTCCTCTGATGTTCTGTATACCACTGTCAAAGTATGTGTTACACTGCGCCCCTGGTACCTAGTCTAGAGTACGATACGCTCTGTTACCTATGCCTTTGGGTACGTCCGCAGGTCTGCTTATCACTAATCGGCACTCACTTTAACATAAT
>NW_007381107.1:13091-17422 GCF_000475195.1 Diaphorina citri | reverse complement strand
TAAAAGAAAGACCAAAATAATAAAGGATGTGTGCGGTGGTGCCACCTAGTTTAGGAAACCAGATAAAGGTGTTCCGCTTATTACGTGATGCTTTTACCTGGCACTGATTCCGCAACGATACATCAGGTTCTTTGGAATGACCCTGAGAGTCAAGAAGCGTAAAACTCTAATATCATATTAAAACTATTCAAATATGTCCCTCGTACTTTAATCCTCTATGAGTCGAAGCTGCCTTACCTCCTATCCGTCCCAGACAGGTCCCGATCATTACAAAGCTACCATCTGACCGAGGAACAACCTGTGCCCGATACCCACATCTATTATATAAACCACAACCCAACTCTGGAAGGTCGCACACCCTGCATTACCTCCAGAGGCGGTAGAACTTACGCGACAGACCTTGAACGGAAGGTCTTATTAGACTTTGTACCCTTTTACTTTCCCAGAAATTGTTTACGAAAGTAAACGCTTAATTTTATAATTTTACTTTTCTTTACAAGTAAATTTGTAAAAAACGGTTTGAAGTTCTTTAGACTTTGGGGCCTTTTATAAAGTCAAGAGTAAAAGCAAGTCAAAGGTTGAATGGACATCCCACTCGACAAGACACCGATTGATTGGTAAAGCAAGTCGAAGATTGAATGGATATCCACTCGACAAAGTCAGCCGAACTGGTTTTTTTTTTTAAATTATAAAAATGGTTTTTTTTTTTTTTTTTTTTTTTTTTTTTTTTTAGAAAGAAGATGAAACTAATATCTTAATGTCCTGATTTGGTAGCAACCACTTGTAACAATTCTAACATTGATAACAATTTTATTGGTTTTCTTTGCATAGCTTACACCAGTGATGATGATCGTATCGTATCATTGTTTCAGGCTTTATTTTAAATTTTAATCTCTCTCTCTCTCTCTCTCTCTTTTTTAACAACATAATTTTATATTTGCTTTTATGTGTATTGTTAAGAAATTAGGGACTATTGTAATAAATGGGTAGCCCCCGTTGAAATATTAACAAATAAATAAATTCCCAGGCGCCCACAGTTCATCCCATCAATCTAGTCATGGAAGGTAGCAGTATGACCATCCTGTGCATTGCCATGGGCACACCCATGCCTACCATATCCCTATACATCTCATCCCGACTAGTGAGACAGGAGACTACAAGACATATGGTGACAGTCATACACAATGTGACGCGGGACATGGATCAGATCTCATGCTATGCAGACAATGGATACGGAACACCCATGCAGGCGTCCAGACGAATAGTGATTAGCCGTGAGTGAATTGTATTAGAGAAGATACATTTGACCATTGTACGATGTACTATCAATACTATCATATATTAATTTGTTCAAATGAAACATAATATTCTATTCTGAATACTTTGCAGCTTGTCTCGTTGCGATGGATAATCATATTAGGCCCGTTGCACACACACACCGGTTTTGGACAACCGATTTTTTACTGGTCGTCCAAATTCCAATAGTGACCGGCACCGATCACCGGTCGGCGTGTGTGCAAGGTCCCATTCCGACATGTGCTTCACTATTGGAATTTGGACGACCGGTAAAAAATCGGTCGTCCAAAACTGGTGTGTGTGCAACGGGCCTTACAGTTAGTAGATATTGGCCTCGGACCCGACTTGACTTTGAGGACTTTTAAAAGTTTGTTGTGATTTTATACAAATTTGCCGATCTACTGTGAGAAACTCTGTATTTGTACTTGTTATGTTTCAGAATAATGATTATTGTTTTATGTTCAGGTCCGCAGTCACCAGTCAGTTATCTTCTGGCTAATATAAGAATCAGCTGATGGGCAAATATTGGGATCTGGCACAGGGGAGCGTGTTGAGGACGAGATTTTTGTGGGAATTTTGCTATAAATCTATAATGATTATTGTTTTATGTTCAGGTCCGCAGTCACCAGTCAGTTATCTTCTGGCTAATATAAGAATCAGCTGATGGGCCTACGTATCATAATATTTTTAATATTAAGTTTACGTAGAGGTAATTATCACTTAGGGACTTTTAAAAGTTTGTTGTGATTTTATACAAATTTGCCGATCTACTGTGAGAAACTCTGTATTTGTACTTGTTATGTTTCAGAATACCAGGCCCATCAGTGAACGATAGATTTATTCGTTTGTGTTCACTTGATTGTAACTTATGCAACTCACCCCAATGTTATGGGTTTGAATTGGGGCTCTGAAAATCGAATAATCGAAAAAGAAAAAGGAAAAAAAGCTCTAGCATGAATACCTACCTACCTACGTATTAAGGTAGCAGTATGACCATCCTGTGCATTGCCATGGGCACACCCATGCCTACCATATCCCTATACATCTCATCCCGACTAGTGAGACAAGAGACTACAAGACATATGGTGACAGTCATACACAATGTGACACGGGACATGGATCAGATTTCATGCTATGCAGACAATGGATATGGAACACCCATGCAGGCGTCCAGACGAATAGTGATTAGCCGTGAGTGAATTTTATTAGAGAAGATAAATTTGACCATTGTACGATGTACTATCATATATTAATTTGTTCACATGAAACATAATATTCTATTCTGAATACTTGCAGCTTGTCTCGTTGCGATGGATAATCATATGCATAGCTTACACCAGTGATGATGATCGTATCGTATCATTGTTTCAGGCTTTATTTTAAATTTTAATCTCTCTCTCTCTCTCTCTCTTTTTTAATAACGTAATTTTATATTTGCTTTTATGTGTATTGTTAAGAAATTAGGGACTATTGTAATAAATGGGTAGCCCCCGTTGAAATATTAACAAATAAATAAATTCCCAGGCGCCCACAGTTCATCCCATCAATCTAGTCATGGAAGGTAGCAGTATGACCATCCTGTGCATTGCCATGGGCACACCCATGCCTACCATATCCCTATACATCTCATCCCGACTAGTGAGACAGGAGACGACGACCGATATTTTTTACCGGTCGTCCAAATTCCAATAGTGACCGGCACCGATCACCGGTCGGCGTGTGTGCAAGGTCCCATTCCGATGTGTGCTTCACTATTGGAATTTGGACGACCGGTAAAAAATCGGTCGTCCGAAACCGGTGTATGTGCAACGGGCCTTACAGTTAGTAGATATTAACCTCGGACCCGACTTGACTAATTAGTTCGACGTAGGTCTCGTAATCTGTCTTGTATCTCTTGAAAGATGCAGAAGACGAGTGTAACACTTTATTGTCATCTTGTGAAACTATGAATTTGAAATTAACGGTAAATATTATTTCCATACTTTTAACATTCAGTTAGTCATTTCTCAATGATCATCTCGTTTTCAGATGTGCCTCACCTGACAGCCTCCGGTATTACAATGGCCAAGATAGGAGACTCGGTGACTCTGGAATGTGTAGTGGACGCTTATCCGGAACCCAAGCTGTTCTTCTGGAGAGATCCGGATGGCAGAAAACCAGTTATCGTGGGTGGCAAATACGCTATATCCTTTGTGCCTTCTAAAGAGGTGAGTGTCTTTTCTGGAGAGATCCGGATGGCAGAAAACCAGTTATCGTGGGTGGCAAATACGCTATATCCTTTGTGCCTTCTAAAGAGGTGAGTGTCTTCTTCTTCTTCTTCTTCTTCTTCTTTTTCTTGGCCTTTTCCCATTTCAGATGGGGTCGGCGTTTGTCGTCGGCCTCTCAATCAGCTTTAGAGTGATCGCTTTGAGGCCAACTGATTTTGGCTACCTTCGCATTTGGACTACTCTACTATATAATTATTACAGGAAGAGCATGTTCTCACTATGCAACTGACCATCAACAAGATCACTGAGGATGATGAGGGAGACTACTATTGTCATGCTGAGAATCCATTGGGTGTGGCCACTCAACCTGTGAGCGTTAGGATACGGAACACTGTAAGTTATACCTCCGTTTATATCCCACTTTACTATTGTCATGCTGAGAATCCATTGGGTGTGGCCACTCAACCTGTGAGCGTTAGGATACGGAACACTGTAAGTTATACCTCCGTTTACATCCCACTTTTAATCTTCTTATATTATAAAATCAAGATCCATTCACTCATTCACATTTCACACACTGATCGCTCTATCCTCTATCTCCTGAACCACAACACCTAGAAAGCTGAAATTTTGTAGGAATATTCCTTTTATGGTCTAGGTGTGCAATAAGAAAGGATTTTGCGAAAATCTAAACCGATCCTGAGATATGATCAATTTTTGATCGCTAAAATCACCATAAGAAATACACAGAGTGCAGAGACTGAGGGAGAGAAAACTTTTCCTCGCTCGCCAAATATTTGAGTTTCGTTTATGTTTTTAGTTTGACAA
>NW_007381107.1:1326-12805 GCF_000475195.1 Diaphorina citri | reverse complement strand
TAAGAAATACGCAGAGTGCAGAGACTGCGGGAGAGAAAACTTTTCCTCTCTCGCCTAATATTTGAGTTTCGTTTATGTTTTTAGTTTGTTAACTACAAGTTCGGCCATGCCTTTTCCACAAGGTTGGCCATGCCTCGGGATGAACTAGTAAGTTATAAGAACGAGATCCATTCACTCATTCACATTTCACAGTTCACATTTCACATTTCATAGTTCACACACTGATCGCTCTATCTCTATAACCACAACACCTAGAAAGCTGAAATTTGGTAGGGATATTCCTTTTATGGTCTAGGTGTGCAATAAGAAAGGATTTTGCGAAAATCTAAACCGATCCTGAGATATGATCAATTTTTGATCGCTAAAATCTCCATAAGAAATATACAGAGTGCAGAGACTGCGGGAGAGAAAACTTTTCCTCGCTCGCCTAATATTTGAGTTTCGTTTATGTTTTTAGTTTGATACCTACAAGTTCGGCCATGCCTTTTCCACAAGTTTGGCCATGCCTCGGGATGAACTAGCGGGATTCCGGAGCGAAGCGACGGAATTCAGCTAGTATTACAATAAGATCCAGAGCACTTTTTAATACCAGATAGGTGGGTATTTTAATTGAACTTTCTCCTCTTGTTTACAGATGGGTCAGATCATCGCAGTTGTTGCGCTAGGACAGGAGTACCACGTAGATGTTTGGATTGGTGCAGAGGAGCTCCTATTCAGAACAGTAAGATGTGTGTTCTCTCATACACCAGATCTATCATGGCCTGCTTCCATGAGGGCAAGGGTAAGTTTTACGGCAGGAGTGTCGACAATATCAGGAAATATTGTCCTGAGATAGTGTTAATCACTTGGGGCTAGAGGACCCCTTTATCAGTTCCAAATTTTTGTCTATAATTTTTGGCTGCGCCCAATTCTTAACTATCGGAATTTAATTGGAAATTTTGTGAGAATATATACTGGTGTTTTACCAATTTTTAAAGGTCTAACATATAGCTTTATCATAAAACGAACTCTGGTTTTATCCACAGAAAATCTACCAGGACCTCCCATGAACATCAGAGCGGAATACATAGATCCTCATTCTGTGTTAGTAAGCTGGGATCCTCCGGCTAAAAACCCCGAGACTGTTGAGGTGTACAGGTTAGTTAAGAAATCAGCTCCCCTACTTAAACCATATATAGATAATGAACAAATTTGAATAAATTAAACTATTCAAGACCAACATTGGGTACCAAAGTGTAATTCAATTCAAACGTTGAGCGTTAAAATATAAAATTCAATTTTCGGCTCCATTTCTCTGAGATGAATACAGGTAGGTAAGTACGTATTAAACTCAACTTTTAACTTTTTCAAGTAGACCTGACAGGTACGGCTGAAAAGGTCCGCCTGTCAGGTCTACCGTCTGAAAAGGTCTACCTCATACCCAATGAGCACACACCATTAGGTAGACCTGATCAGGACCGCCTGTCAGTGGCTTAGAGAAACAATTTTTTAAATTAATTTATCCATACAGTTTATCTACATTCTACATAAATCTTGGAAATTGTTCTAGAAAGTTACCTACTATTTATCTGAACGAGTTGGACTAACTTTACATTGTTTTCAGAGTATTCTGGCGTCAAGTTGGAGCTAAAGAAGCAGCCAAGACAGACGTTAAGCAGACCAGTCTGAGAATCACGGGACTCAAATCTGGCTCTCCATACGAGTGTGTATTGAAAGCGGGCAATCATCTGGGTACTTCTACCATGACAGAACCCATCAAGTTCATGACAGGGGATTGGAAACTGGTTGGGGACTACTGGAGGAACCGAGAATATATTACATCATCCTCGAATATAGGTATGTAACTAAATAATTACGTACACTGTCTTGTCACAATATTTATGGGTACCTAGTTAAACAAGCTGGGCCCGTCCCTCTGGGAATTTTTTAGCCCGTAGTTTACTCGATCGTGGTTAAAGAAAATTAGTACCTGCATATATACTATTATTACTCGCACTGCGTGTTCGGGAGGTTGCGTATACGGTCGCGCTGCGCGCTCCCGGGGCTTTGCGGGGTTGTACCTATGGTCGCGCTTCGCGCTCCCGGGGCTGGTACCTAGTTAAACAAGCTGGGCCCGTCCCTCTGGGAATTTTTTAGCCCGTAGTTTACTCGATCGTGGTTAAAGAAAATTAGTACCTACATATATACTATTATTACTCGCACTGCGTGTTCGGGAGGTTGCGTATACGGTCGCGCTGCGTGCTCCCGGGGCTTTGCGGGGTTGTACCTATGGTCGCGCTTCGCGCTCCCGGGGACTCGCACGGTTGTACATGCGGTCGCGCTCCCTTGTTTACGGTCGCGCTGCGCGCTCCCGAGGCTTCGCGGTTGTGCATGCGGTTGCGCTCCCTTGTTTAGGGTCGCGCTACGCGCTCCCTATTACTATATAATATATGGTTATATACAATACCCAATTCATTTGGTTCCCTTCAGTGAAACAATGTTTTAATTTTGTATTATTGGTTCTGTTTGTTTCTCGTTTACAGAAGACCACTCTGAGGTGGGGACTGCATTTGGTGTTCTCCTTGCCTTGGCGATAGTCGGTGTGATCGTAGCCGGAGCTATTTGGTTCATGAGAGCCAAACACCTTCTTGTACTGAAATCTCCTAGTGGCCTTGCCTTTGAGAATCCTAGCTACCTGAGAGAAGTAAACATGGATCATATGCAGGTGAGAAATAATCTTGAAAGATCAATCATGAATTAGTGTGCTTTTGAGGCCATCTTTCACAGGTGTTAAATTTCATCATATTAACTGATATTCCCAGCTGGAGACAGATCATATTATTCTCAGCTGGAGACAGATTTGAGTCACTGTTTGGCTTGTAATCTTAAATTACTTTGTTTTAAAATTGTATTTAATTTGTTCAAATACAAATAAAGTACATCAGATTCAATTGAAGAGAGAAGGACAAGAAAGAGAAAAAAAAAAAATTAACTGATATAGTAATTATGTATGGATTGTAAACAGTCAACACAATGATTTCCTTATGCTGAACTCAGCTCATGTTTTTTTTTTCCTTCAAAACTCCTAATTTTTGTCTAACTTCCATTTGATTCTATTTCAGAGTTCGTCGGAACCTCATACAATCAGTGGTAACACTCCAGCAGTACAAGGTTGGAAGCATGAAACCCTACATGTCCCAAGCGCCACAGAAGTGCCTCCTTCTCTCTATGAAGAACTCAAGCTGGGCCATGACGGGGCTGGATTCAAGCGGTTGAAACCCTAGTCCTTGCAATCCGGGGGTCCTGGGTTCGAATACAAACTTCATTGTGATCTTGTTATTTATTAAGATGTATAGATTTTAGGAATGAACAAATTGCAAAAAAAATATTTTCCTGTGATGGGTTCAAAGAAATAAAATAAATAGGTACCTACATACTTGGAATTCAATCAGGGAACACATTTATATTGGCCATCTAAATCTAACTTACCTATCAAACACACACGGAGATTTTTAGTTCGTCCTTCCTTTATTATTACAATAGTAATAAGAAGGTTTATCCAAACCTGGTCGACCTATATTTGAAATTAAAGGTCTTTTTACCAGGAACACGAAAGTGGTGGTGCAAATTGTGTCCAGAAAACTATAATTTAAGACCAGTTTTAGCGTCACCTGTGTTAAGCTACGCCGAGAAAAGCCAATAAATATTACCAAATTTCAAGTCTCTAGCTCTTACCGTTCTCGAGATATTTTGTTTACAGACAGACACGGACCAATGGCTGAAACTTTGGATTTAGGCTCTAGGGACCTCAAAACGTGTTTTGGCACTAAAAACTGACCATCGAAAATTTGACCCGATTACATTACTTTCCTTCCTATAGGATAAGGAAAGTAAAAAAAAGAGTAGGTACTTTATAGTAGGTACCTAACAGAAACACTCACTTGTGACTTGAATTAGCGCAAGAACGTAGGCCAGAGGGCTGGGTAGAGTTCGAGTCCTAGCGTGGAAATTTAATAGTGTCTTTTATTAGCTTCAATACTATTGAAAAAATCTGGTGTGAACATCACACGACTTTCCTTATCCTATTGAATGATGCTTTTTTGAGTGTTCTTTTACCCTAACTTTCACAATATCTAACCGTTTTGTCGCGCTATAGCTGAAAACCGCCAAAAAACGGTCGAAATCTGTCCAAAAGCGGTCAAAATACCGCAAGGGAGAACGGGCTCTAGTCTTGATTTTAAATCATTACATGAAAGTAAAATCAGAAAATCAAATCAAGAATAATAATAAACTGAATAAACTACGGGCTAAAAAATTCCCGGAGGGACGGGCCCAGCTTGTTATCTTTAGGTAGGTACCTAGGTATTTGAGATATTCATGGTGGCTCCTTTTTTGAAAATCTCCCTAAATCACAATAATTAGGTATGTAGGTACCTACTTATAAATTTTGGGAAAAATTTTAAATCAATTTTCACGCAATACTGAGATGTAGATACCTACTCTACTCACCAATATTTTTCCAACATTTCACTTTTATTGCACTCAAATTAAAATGTTGTAACTACAAACGAATGATTAGAATATGTGTTTCATTTCTTTATTTTGGTAAAATAATACCTAATAATAAAATGAAATAATAATAATATTTTCTTTCAAGTGAAAATTACGAGTAGGTAACAACTTGAATTGATGTTTTAATTTGTCTATTAAAACTGGTAGGTATGGGTGAGTTGCGCTAATTGAGAGGTTTGATGCAAAAACGAATTATAGGTTATGAGTATGAGATTTAATGTAAGTTTTAAGTCGTTTTTGCGTCGAACCCCTCAATCATTTAGGTATTTAACTGATACATACTGGGTGACTATACCTCGCATGGCGAGGCCCATCCAAGATGTTTTCCTTCAGTCGCTCTGCTGTAACTTTGCCCAGGTTTGTACTCTTTCAAAATCAATCAATCGTCAGCTGTCGGTGTAATCTTGTAATTTCTTGACCCAATTTCCGTGTTATTACATGGGCAATGAATAATCAAACGATTGATGCCCGTATCACAGTGATAATGCTTATCATTTGATTAACTTGTATTGGATCATGAATAATTTCTTGAGGCAGATCAGAACTGTTGTTAACTTTAATTGAAATAATAATTGATAAGAATTAATGTGGGGGTGTGACTTGTCTGATGTAATTCAAATGATGTAGGTAGGTACTCCTTATCAAAACATTGCCTTTGAAAGGAAAGGAATTTATATTTGTACCTATTAAGCACACCCAAATGCTTGTCACAAATATTGTTCTTATGATGGGCAAATATTGACCTTGTACAAAGACTGATGAAATACTCTGTGTGAGCCGCCATTTTTAATATTTGACAAAAGAAAAAGTGTGGACGATTGTCAAGGGGGTTTTCAGTTCTGTGATAGGTACCTAACATCAAAATTTGTCTATCATGATAATTATATTTGATAGTAGGTATAACTGATTGTTTTCAGATCCAAAGTTCAAGGCATTAATGACTGCACCACTTAGGTTGGTTGCCAGTGGGTTATAAACCTACTTATGCTCCTACTTATAACCCTACTTATAAACCTACTAATTAATAATAATCCTACTTATGCTCATTTCCTTATCTAAGTAGGTATGTTTTTGTCGTAATTGTCAAGTTTGGGTATCCATTATAGAGATAATGCTATTACTTGATTGTAGAGAGGTATTGTACAGGCTGATAAATAACAAGATAGCTAGACTGTGAATAATATGTGGGAAGTTGTGTGAAAACCATATTTTAATGTGGTAAAGCTATTGGAAATTAGGTACCTATTGATTTTCCTCCAGTGTATAATAGTTAAGTAAATAATTGTTACTTAATTTAAACATACACAACAGTGATTTTATTGTCTATTTTCTGCTTGAACTAGACTGTTTTTTACATCATCAGTTGACTACCTGTGTTGGTTATGCACAAAAATTATTACTAGGAGACTTGAGTTATACAAGGGACGAGATAGAAATTAGAGATTGAAGACTGCGGCACAATGCATGCTGGTGAAATTCATTCCATGAAACACATTGCATGAAACTTGAGTTTCACAAAACCTGTAGATAAGATAAATTAACATAGAGCAGTGCACACTGGGTTTTATGAAACATGTTTCATGAAAGGCATTTCTGTAGTAGGTATGCATTCTGCCTAAATTATAAGGCATGAGGCAAGAGGGTTTGGAGGTGTAGGTAAGTTAAAGAAGGGGAACAACAACCCCAAAAGGATTGAATATATTTTAAAATGAACCAGATGTTATAATAGGTATTACACCTACATAATAATAAGCATATTAACAAATAAGGCATTAATGACTGCACCACTTAGTTGGTTGCCAGTGGGTTATAAACCTACTTATGCTCATTTCCTTATCTAAGTAGATATGTTTTTGTCGTAATTGTCAAGTTTGGGTATCCATTATAGAGATAATGCTATTACTTGATTGTAGAAAGGTATTGTACAGGCTGATAAAATAATAAGACAGCTAGACTGTGAATAATAATGTGGGAAGTTGAGGTGTGAAAACCATATTTTAATGTGGTAAAGCTATTGGAAATTAGGTAGTCATAAAAACAAAAATTAGAAAAATAAATGTGGGCAGGTGGGCCAATAAATGGCACGTTTTTTAGGTGGGCGAATAAATGGTACACTTACCCTACCTATTGATTTTCCTTCAAATACATGAGTAGGTACCTACCAGTGTATAATAGTTAAATAATTGTTAATTTAAACATACACAACAGTGATTTTATTGTCCATTTTCTGCTTGAACTAGACTTTTTTACATCATCAGTTGACTACCTGTGTTGGTTATGCACAAAAATTATTACTAGGAGACTTGAGTTATACAAGGGAAGAGATAGAAATTAGAGATTGAAGACTGCGGCACAATGCATGCTGGTGAAATTCATTCCATGAAACACATTGCATGAAACTTGAGTCTCACAAAATCTGTAGATAAGATAAACTAACATAGAGCAGAGCAGTGCACACTGGGTTTTATGAAGCACGTTTCATGAAAGGCATTTCTGTAGTAGGTATGCATTCTGCCTAAATTATAAGGCATGAGGCAAGAGGGTTTGGAGGTGTACGTAAGTTAAAGGAGGGGAACAACAACCCCAAAAGGATTGAATGTATTTTAAAATGAACCAGATGTTATAATAGGTATTACACCTACATAATAATAAGCATATTAACAAATGGGTACCTAACATTGGTGTATTGTGAATCAGAGTGTTGAAATGCCCTTTTTTAAAAATCATGTTCTTGTTTGACTTTTCCAATTTCCAATGATACAAAATTGTTGTTTCTATTCTCATGCTGACACAGTATGTTACTTGTTACTCATACTTATAGATAAATGTAAAAGTTGGCATTCTGCCTACATTTGAAAATAACCTTGTGTGCTTCTGTTTACAATTTTTCTTATTGAATAGGTATTTTTATCTTTGGGAAATGGATTTTCTCCATAGATCTATAAATAAATCTCATGAAAAATCAATATGACCACTTACTTAGTTCCTTGATTTTTAATGTTGGAATAACTAAGTCCTTATATATTGAACCTAACTCTTGGTTCATAAATATAATGTGACAATGTGTTACCTACATGTTAAATTCTATTCATAAATATCATGCTTCTATGTAGAGGTGTGTGAGAAGTGTCCAAAAGTTTTGATAATTTGCCCAAACTAGTTCAAGGTAGAAATATTAATGCTCAAATTCATCTCTCCAATATTTTGCTTTCCTAAGAAGATAAGTAGCTTTTCTTATTGAATAGGTATTTTTATCTTTGGGAAATGGATTTTCTCCATAGATCTATAAATAAATCTCATGAAAAATCAATATGACCAATTAGTTCATTGATTTTTAATGTTGGAATAAATAAGTCCTTATATATTGAACCTAATTCTTGGTTCATAAATATAATGTGACAATGTGTTACCTACATGTTAAATTCTATTCATAAATATCATGCTTCTATGTAGAGGTGTGTGAGAAGTGTCCAAAAGTTTTGATAATTTGCCCAAACCAGTTCAAGGTAGAAATATTAATGCTCAAATTCATCTCTCCAAGATTTTGCATTCCTAAGAAGATAAGTAGCGGGTGACAACAGACATTTCACAACACATTTTTTGGTTTCAGATTCAGCAAAAGATGCATCAACCACTCAGTGGTACCCAAAGTCAAGATTGATGATTTCCCCGTTAAAAATGAGCCTGTCTATTGTAAGTATGGCTTTTTATTTGATTTGTAATCAGATCTATTATCTAATGTTAAACTTTTGTCATCCTTTGAGTAAGCTTGAAGCCCATGAATCAGCTGAATTAAGAATAACATCAGATATTAGACCTGGGTATTAATGTGTATTTGCTGGAAAAAATCAAGGTTTTTATCTCTCTTTTTATTTTGTAGCAATGGGACCACTGTCTATTCCAAAGCTGTATAAAGTTGTTTTCAGGAACACAGTCCAGTATAATATCAGAATGACTGAGTATATTTTAACTGTGAGCACAGGCACATAGAGAGGGAGTGTAGAATACATAGCAAGATACTGTGGCTCTCAGTTTATTGAACAAATTGAACAAGTGCCACTCTTCTCCCCCTCCTCTCTCCCATACTACATTTAATGCTCTCTCTACCTCGTTAATAATAGAATAGATGAAGCTTGGCATTATGACATTGACCATTGAACACTGCTTTCTCTACTTTTTTGAAGTTATGCCTGTCACTCAAGTTTAAACCGACGTCCGTCAGTCGCACACAGACCTGAGTCTGTCAGACTGTCTGAGAGACCTAGATCTCAAGCCTTTTTCCATCACTGTCTGCGTGAGTGGTGGCCATTATGTAGGTACCTACTCAATTTAGATCACTGGGATACAATCAAACTATAAAAAGGGTTTTGACCTTTTGAAATAAGAAGGTCTACCTCGTTAATAATAGAATAGATGAAGCTTGGCATTATGACATTGACCATTGAACACTGCTTCCTCTACTTTGTTAAAGTTATGCCTGTCACTCAAGCTTAAACCGACGTCCGTCAGTCGCACACAGACCTGAGTCTGTCAGACTGTCTGAGAGACCTAGGTCTCAAGCTTTTTCCATCACTGTCTGCGTGAGTGATGGCCATTATGTAGGTACCTACTTAATTTAGATCACTGGGATACAATCAAACTATAAAAAGGGTTTTGACCTTTTGAAATAAGAAGAATTTACCTAATTTAACTAATTAGAGACTAGCAAATAATATTGTGAAATTGTGTTATAGTTAGTTAAATGCTTGGTGACTATGTCTGAACATTCTTGGAAACTAACCTGATATTGTAGATGATGCAGGTAGCAATATAGAAACTCTAGGTAGATGACTATTTCACTGCAAATAATTTACATAATGCTATTTATTCTAGGATATGCATGCATAGTTGAATTATATGTGACTATTTGAGCATTATCTACTTGCACTGGCTTGTCATGATTAATGTAGAGTTCACACTGTACACGGTCCATACACTTGAGTACAAACCATGCGGAACAGTTTGCATTTTCATCCCTCTACTTTGACACCTTTTTATTTCGTCTTCTTTTTGAAGAGTTTGGATAGAGGGAACTGTATCTGCCGAGGTCTTATCGCCCCGAAAGTGAAGAGAGAAAGGAGGATAGGAGCCTGGTGGGAGTCGAACCCGCGACCTAGCGCTTACAAGGCAGACGCCCTCCAAGCTAACTAGGCTGGTAACAGCCTTTTCTGAATGTATTTTTTGAGCTAACTAAGAACTTATGTTGTCTTCAACTTGGTTTTCAAGTTGGCTCTATTTATCCTAATTTTATTGGTTAAATGCTCGACAGGTTGAAAGCGTTCCAATGTAGTCAATAGATGCCTCGATTTTTTTTTTTTTGCTCGTGACTGTAATATAGGTACAATCCATTATAAGAATGGTAAAATGGTATCTCTGTTCTCATATTTTATTTATAACACATCGTAGAATATTAGAACTGTAGAGATGAAATATTTCCTCTGATGAAGGAACGGAGGAGTGGGGGTGTGGGGAGAGAGAGAGTTAAGAATACTCGTACTTGTTACCTCATTGATTTGACCAATGATTAAAATAAAGCAACCTCCGTGGTATCACTAGGCTTGCACGCCGGACGTTCAGGGTTCGAATAAACGTAGAGGACACATGGAAATTAAATCCTTTGATCTGACCTGCTTATTGCTGGTAGTGACTGTATTCTAGATACACCTTATCATCCTGCCTCGGTGGTGTAGTGGTCAATATGCTCGCCGGGTAAACAGCAGGGCTTCATTTGATCCCAGCCGAGGCATGGAATTTTATCCTCGTTTATTTGAGATGACCTAATAATGGAGCTCTAAGGGTTAGATGGTAGAGAATGCGTCCAGAATTAACCTCGCCTCTTGGTTACCTTCCACTCAAGAGTATATTATTATCATCTCTTACTTGTAGATTGAACGCATTCTTCGCTAAGGAGTTGACCAAGTATCAGCCAATCAGCGAAGATCCCAAGTCGACATTGAACTCATTGAGGTACAGAGGTCTGGATGGGTTTGTAGCTGCGGTATCTCCGTTCAACTTCACAGCAATTGGAGGCAACTTGGCCTACACGCCTGCGCTGATGGTATGTACATATGTGTGTAGACACTGGGATTATGAAATTCTAGATTTCCTAGGAATATGAAATTCTAGACGGTCATTGTCTTTTGAGGCAAAAACAATTTTCCCATACATATAACACTCAATGATATCCCTATAAAAGCAGTACTATCTAAAAGTGTCGACTTACTCTGGGCAGCTCATCAATAAATTATTGATTGTTTCTCTCTATATTTTAATGCAGGTATAATTTTCCAGAGAACATAATTCTCAGAGCGCAGTCATAGGGCATTAGTAAATTGTCTGCTATGTTTGTGTATTCCAGGGTTCTTCTGTGCTATGGAAGCCCTCAGACACCGCTCTCCTCTCTAACTACACCATCTACAAGATCATGATAGAAGCTGGAGTACCCCCTGGTGTTGTCAACTTCGTACCGGCTGACGGGCCGGTATTTGGAGATACCATTACAGCTTCCCCTTACCTGGCCGGTATTAACTTTACCGGATCTGTACCGTAAGTAAAATCATTCAGTAGAGTAAAATTATTAATCAATGTAGAACTAACCCAGAAAAAGAGCCGCTACGAAACCCCTGAAGACTCGATTGAGTTTGAAATGTATTGATGTTGAGGGTGAAAATAAGCCATCAAACACGTTCAACAAACCCTTGAGTTTGAGTCTCGGGAGAGACATGAACATTTGGGCCAATAATGAGTTCAGTCCGCATAGTAGGCGGGTTAACTGAAGGTAGTAGTAGGCGGGCTAACCATCTCTCCATAGACCTTCTCTCATTTTCATAGGTTTGATTATTCAAGCGACTACGCACCATTCATAGTCGCGCGACTACGCTTCCAATAT
>NW_007381107.1:0-763 GCF_000475195.1 Diaphorina citri | reverse complement strand
CAATATCAACCCATGGTAAGTTTGCATGTCCAATATCAACCCATGGTAAGTTTGCATGTCCAATATCAACCCATAGTAAGTTTGCATGTTCAATATCAACCCATGGTAAGTTTGGTGCTTAGAGGAACAGTCATCAATACCCTGATTTATGAAGGGAAACAAAATCTGTGAAGTCTTTTAGCTTCATCAGAAAGAATTCCTTCCTTCATTGTTACTACTTAGGTACTGTCTACAATTCGTTACATCAACTGCTGTTATATTGTGCGAATGCAAAATGTACGCTTAGTATGCAAAAGGAAACAACGAAACGATAAGAATAACTTGACTAATGCTACTCGGCCTACTCGTATATTGGTTGCCTGTAGTATAGCATACCCATCACGCAGTATGTCTCACGTACTGATATACCTACTCGCTGTGTTAAATATTTATAACACTCGACATTGACACTGATGATGATAAAATATTCAACATTGATAATAAGTAATACATGTTCTATTTGTTTTCAGCCCCACAACCACAAGAAAAAGATCGCCAAGTTTTACTATGCAACTCCTGTAAGTATTAATCTTTATAGTATCAATGATGAACCCCTATACTCCATCTTTTTTTCAAAGATAACACGAGACGGACGAGTGTGGTCTGTGTCGTAGCATGCCCATCCCGTTCCCGTAGTAATGCTGTAGTAGAATAGAATAGAATAGAATAGAATAGAATATACCTTGTTTATCCTGCCAGAATGAGACTGAAAAGTCCCTTTACT
>NW_007381106.1:0-16289 GCF_000475195.1 Diaphorina citri | reverse complement strand
TTAAATAACAAAAATTTATGTATTTGCAAACCGCCTGTCTCATCTCGTCTCTAGTGCAGTGGATTCGTCATCAGGGACTGCGGTTCAAATACCATAAATAGTATAAAAAAATCCCATACTGTCCACTCTTGATAATTCGAATTTCGTGGGACCCGAGTTTTTTTTTAGAATCATCGAGAGTCCGCAGTTCGCATTATCAAGATGTTTGGATTATGCAAAACACAGATTTTTATCCAGAAGCATCAATCATAGATAAACGGCAGACAAAACGTTATTTGGCTCCAAAATTAGTCCGAAATTCCCTTGTCCCCAAAAAACATAAATCCGAGAATTGAGAACCAGTTAGCCCTGTGCCGCCGCGGCGCCTAATCCTCAAGTTATGCAGAGGTTGAGTTCAAGGCTACCGTATACATAGTTGGCGCAAAGTAATTCTCTAGATATGAGTACTATAGACTATAGAGTATGATAAAGTAAATAATGAGTTATCTTAATCTGCCTCCCATTCTCATTTCTGATAATGGGACTCTCTCCGTTGTACAGGGTTTCCCTGTCACACAGAAGTATATAGTAATGCAGGCGAGAAGAGGAATTTTACGATACGAGTCGAGACAGAGGCTCGCAAATTTTCCACCGAGACGAGACAAAACAAAATCCATTTCTCATCTACTCGTGCATCACTACACAGAGAAGTAAACTCGGTAAATTGGAAAGTGTGAGGTTCATTTCCAGAAAATTGAGACAAGCTGCAACTCATGTTCCTAAAAATACAGTAGGTAAATAGGTAGCTTGTCCAGAGATAGTCGACAGCTGTCGATCGAATTGATCGCTGTCGACTGAAATCGTCTGCACCGTTTTGACAACATAATTATTTAGATTTACCTGATCGACGGCCGTCGACTGAGTATGTGTGGACACAGCTTTACACTCCCGTATTTCGGTAGCATTCAGAATTGTATGATTCAGATCCAAGACATTCAGGCCACCCTGTATGGTATGAATGTGTCATGTGTATTACGGTCACCAGGGTGTTTTGACAAAGTCAAGTCAGTTTAATTTCAATTGGTGACTTTTTTTTTTGGCATCCTGCGCATTGCACATTCTAACTGGTATTACACTGCCATTATGTCATTTTATATCGCGTAGTATTTAACCTTAAGTACCTAGTACCTACCCATTAGCATGAGATAAGAATTCTTAGATCTTTTTTTGCGAACCCGTTAAATTTATTATTATGTAGATAAAAGGTGGGTAACGGGTAATTCCATTTTCCAGTAATTTCATATACATATGATTGATTATTTGAAAAATCAAATCAAGAATTTCATTTATCATTTATGATGGCATCTCACTTTTATGACTAGAAAAGATAAAAAAAAGATCAATATTGTTTTCCCAAAAAAGGCATGATCTGACCCAAAATGAATCGATAAAGGTGCGTCCACTCTACAATCGCGACCGAAAGGCGATTAGAGGGTCTGGAAGGCCGGAAGCCTTAATTAAGGTGTCCACACAAAGTCGACCGACCGTCGATCGACATCGATTGAACCGTACACACTGCCTCGACATTTTCAACAACATAGATTCACCTCATCGCGCCGATCAACGGGCGCTATTTGGACACACTTTTATAAAGTAGGTGAGATCAAAGGGTTTTGGTGGAATGAAAGAAAAAGTTTATAGGTAGTGTGGACGTGTTTCAGTAGAGGTCTATCGACATTGCCTAACCATAGTGTAGATTAGTGTATTAGACTGTTAGAGGATGCAGAGTAGTATAGACTGTAGACTCCGTTTAACACTCTTCCTTAATTAAACAACTTTTTGTGAGAATGTTGTGAATTACATACGTGCTGGTTTCGAAAAACGTCAGTTTTGACAATGTTAATAAACATTTTGCTGGAATCGCTCTACTGAGGGGCGGAGCTATTCTATCTGATATTTGAGCATCAGATAAGCAAAGTAAATGCCTCGTAGTGGTTACAAGGAGTAGATGGAAAAGAAAGATACCTTGCAATATGTACGTACGTTATTGAAAGAACTATAAATCATTGATGTTCATTTTCAATTGCTTCGTCTATCATTAACATTAGGGTTATCTAAGCATCGTAACCATTTCCAAAGACGAATCATGCCATTATGTTTACACTCTTACTGATTACTGAGTTCAGTGCATATAAGAAACTTTAGCAATGACCTATTCTAAGGTTTACATTATCAAAAGTCTACAACATTATCTTTTATCTTCTTTTCTAATCTAATGATATGATTAAAATCATTCATCAAAATATCAAATCGCAAGGTCGAACCGCAGAGAATTTATTGTTCAATTTGGAGTTCTCGGTTTGAAATTTATTGTTTATGGTTGTGATGTCTGTTCTGTTTGCAATAATTGCATGGATCTGGAATCGCGACCAAAAATAGAAATGATGTTGCCTCTTCAATTTTGAAAATGATCTTTTTGTTACGTGAATGTGAAGGTAAGCCCCATGACACCGAATATTTTGGAGATGATTCTGATGATACAATACTTTGAGAATGACAAAGGTGAATAGAGGTAGTCAGAATCAAGTGGAAAATATGTCTTATTTGTGACAACAGTAACTATTTGTATAATATTTTAGCTCTCTTAATTAAACCGGTCTAAATAGACGGCATAACGTGTCGACTTTCAAAGGATCATCTGACGAATCTCCTATTTCTTGGGCCAGCCACTCACCTGACAGGTCTACCTGATAGTGTGTGTGCTCATCAATGCAACAGTACTTAATCACTCTGTCAGAACCTAATAACTAACTAAATAGCTAAGTATATCTAAATCTAAGGTAATTGTGGAAATTGGTAATAGACTCCACAGAACTGAAACGCATTCAGAAATGAACAACTAAACGGAATGCATTTTACCGACCTGTTACCTACATTGCAATTATCTCTTATTTGTGACAACAGTAACTATTTGTATAATATTCTAGCTCTCTTAATTAAACCGGTCTAAATAGACGGCACAACGTGTCGACTTTCAAAGGATCATCTGATTCATCTGACGAATCTCCCGTTTCTTAGGCCAGCCACTCACCTGACAGGTCTACCTGATAGTGTGTGTGCTCATCAGTGCAACAGTACTTAA
This sequence comes from Diaphorina citri, assembly GCF_000475195.1. Classification (NCBI taxonomy): domain Eukaryota; kingdom Metazoa; phylum Arthropoda; class Insecta; order Hemiptera; family Psyllidae; genus Diaphorina; species Diaphorina citri. The sequence continues at coordinate 13,168 of NW_007381106.1, read as the reverse complement.
TCACTCTGTCAGAACCTAATAACTAACTAAATAGCTAAGTATATCTAAATCTAAGGTAATTGTGAAAATTGGTGATAGACTCTACAGAACTGAAATGCATTCAGAAATGAACAACTAAACGGAATGCATTATACGGACCTGTTACCTACATTGCAATTATTCCGTGATATGATCATAGGATATTCAGACAAGTCTACCAGAATGCACGTCTGACACTGTTATTGTACACTTGGCTGGAGACTTCCTGAAAATCCGCCCCGGGCGGGAATCGAACCCGCGGCCTAGCGCTTACAAGGCAGACGCACTACCAACTAAGCTAACTAGGCTGGCAACAGTTTATCTTTATTTGTTAGTTGACAATACATGTTGATTGGATTTGAAATAACAATTATTGTCCTCAGAGCTTTCATATTGTGTTTCAAAATTTCGAGCAAAAGAAGATGGTTTTCATATACTTCAGTCGTGATTGAATGAGCATTTCAGTTGCTTGTTTCCAAATCCAAAAGCTCCAACAAACTGAGCAAATTCAAGAGACACAAGCCACACAGCTCAGTACCAACACAGACTCTATTAATCCACATACCTGGGTGCAATTAATAATACCTAATAGTTAGATAAATGGGTGATGGCGCTGGAACCTAGGTGTGGGCTAAGGCAAGATGTAATCGGAAGAGACGTAAAATAGAGACGTGCTCGTTGAAGTTATCAAAATCAGGGACGAATACCTGAAGTCAACATACTTAATCAGGGACGAATACCGAAGTGGAAGACGGTGCCGGAATTCATTCAAGTTGATAATCCTAGGTGTGGGCTAAGGCAAGATGTAATCGGAAGAGACGTAAAATAGAGACGTGCTCGTTGAAGTTATCAAAATCAGGGACGAATACCCGAAGTCAACATACTTGACCTATAAAAGCGTATTAACGGTGACATTAATCCCATTATCTCTCAAAAGAGAGATCAACTCAAGAGATGGAACTTTTTTCCTTGTTGAATTCAGGTGAAATTTCCAGTCTGTGTCTGTTGTCAAACATAATGTCAAACCAATAGATACTTTTCCTGCCTTCTGTTTTTATTTTCAAAGTTTAAAGACCATTTTTCCCAAAGTTTTTAGCACGAATGGTACGACGTTGACTGAAAAAAAGATTGGACGACCAATTTATGTATTTGCAAACCGCCTGTCTCATCTCGTCTCTAGTGCAGTGGATTCGTCATCAGGGACCGCGGTTCAAATACCATAAATATTATAAAAAAATCCCATACTGTCCACTCTTGATAATTCGAATTTCGTGGGACCCGAGTTTTTTTTTAGAATCTCGAGAGTTCGCAGTTCGCAATATCAAGATGTTTGGATTATGCAAAACACAGATTTTTATCCAGAAGCATCAAGCTTAGATGAACGGCAGACAAAACGTTATTTGGCTCCAAAATTAGTCCGAAAATCCCTTGTCCCCAAAAAAAAAAACGTAAATCTAATTTATGTATTTGCAAACCGCCTGTCTCATCTCGTCTCTAGTGCAGTGGATTCGTCATCAGGGACCGCGGTTCAAATACCATAAATAGTATAAAAAAAATCCCATACTGTCCACTCTCGATAATTCGAATTTCGTGGGACCCGAGTTTTTTTTAGAATAATCGAGAGTTCGCAGTTCGCATTATCAAGATGTTTGGATTATGCAAAACACAGATTTTTATCCAGAAGCATCAAACATAGATAAACGGCAGACAAAACGTTATTTGGCTCCAAAATTAGTCCGAAATTCCCTTGTCCCCAAAAAACGTAAATCCCCAATTTGGCGATCCTGTAGAGCACGTACATCAGCCATCTAACTATTTAAACAACTGAGGAATTGAGGATAAACAAAAAGTTGATCAATAAAGAATAGAGTGATCTTCCAGTTTGTCAGGCGGAATAATTTGCTTGCCCGGGGCAGAGTTATGGTTAACCAGCTTCCTTAGAAGTGGACAATCTTCAAAAGTAGCTCATTGAAAGAGGCAACTATTCGCTGTGATGCCTTTGGCGGGAGTAGAGAATCACAGTGAGGCATATTGGTTTACCATTTCTTCCGTCTATCGTTCATAATCCAGGTATCCTCTATTGGTATTTTGTACTAGTAATAATAGATCATCTATTCGTACATTTTGAGACACATTATATAGGACTTACTGTTTCTTCTTGTTCTTTTCTTCTTTTTGTTGTTGTTGTTCTTCTTCTTCTTCTCCTCCTTCTCCTTCTTTTTTTTTCTCTTCTTCTCCGTCTTCGTCTTCCTCTTTTATACCTATGTAGTTCTGGTCTACAAAGGAACTATGGAAATTGAAAGTATTAGAATTATTAGGTAATAGCTATTTGGTACTTACGTATAGTGGTGGCAGGTAAAAGTAAACTTGTAAAGATGTACAGCCGGAATTCCAGGATTTTAATTGAGTTGCGACCAAAGTAAAAAGTGGCAGGTAAAAGTAAACTTGTAAAGATGTACAGCCGGAATTCCAGGATTTTAATTGAGTTGCGACCAAAGTAAAAAGAAGAAAAAAAATGGAGTTGCTGGAATTAGTAAAGAGGTTCTAAATACACAATTTGTTAATCTGATGCTAAAAGATGATATTCACACAAATTGTGAAGAGGATCTCAGTTTCACAACAAATTTAGACTCCCGGGTCTATCATATTATAGTATACGGTTTGGTACAGCGTAAAATGAGAAGGCTTTTAATAAACTTGTTAATGTGTACGTATTCTACTTTGACATCATAGCGACCTCCCCCAACGTTGCCAATATGACCACCACCTCCTCCTTCTCGTGCATCATATGACGGTAATTATACAGTGCCATAAATCAGTTCTAAAGGTGGATTTCCACCAACGCGACCTCTGTCGTGCGACAAAATCGCGCGACAATGTCGCATCCCCACACAAATGGTGGAGATGTCAAAACTCCCGATGAAATTTCATTAGTGGAGATGCCAAATTTCCCCGTGAAAATGGTGGAGATGCCAAAACTCCTGATGAAATCAAAAGTGACCAGTGGTATTTTGGCAACCTATTAAATACTGAATAAGTACATGGTACATTACTATTAGTATGGAATAATTAAAGCTAACGTAGATATGTATTTCTAATTCCTGATGCCATAATTGTAAGAATTAAAAGAAACCACTTAAATTACCTACATACCTTGTTAAATACCTACTGATCTGGATGTTATCTAATGGTAACTTACTGCTATTTCAGGGTTGGAAGTTGGAAAATAAGAGGCACAGCACTTACCTGAAACAAACGGAAGTAAAAGTAAATCATTAGAAATTGATAGTAAATCATTTGAAATATTGAGCTTTTAGCGAGTTAGTCTTCTTCTGGACATATAGTCTGGGAATCGACCCCGGGACCTTCTGCATGACAAGCAGGCGTGTTACCACTGGACTAACCGTTCCCACACATTAAACATTCTGCTTAACTCCATACACAAAAGGCCCACTCATAAGGCTTAGGTGTAGGGGCAAACAGCCCTGAAGGAACTGGACTAAGATTGAATTCGGGCCTGATACTCAAGGTGCTCTTAACAAGAATGCTTTCTACATGTTGCATACTTGGACTACAATCCTGAAAAGAAAGTCTCGAGACTATGGGTGCCAAATATTCAAATGATTTCTGGTAGTGTTCAACCTCTTCACAGTCTTTACGAGTTTGAACATGGAATGTGGTAATGTGCTAATCATTAGACGTTCCAATGGACTACTGTGATGAGGTACCTAAAATTGGACACAAAACTAATTACTTCATTAAAAGCTCATTAACGGCAAAAAAGGCTTTTATTAAAATTCCATTGCCAGTCTAGTTCGCTTGGAGGGTATTGCGTCGGCCTTGTAAGGGTGAGGTCGCAGGTTCGATTCCCGCCCGGGGCAGGTTTCATCCTGGACAAGTAAGGCTTGTTCTTCGAACGGCCAGTTTTCTCCTGTCCTGTCTTCCTTCTCTTTTCGATTTCGGGACGATAAGACCTTAGCAGTTACTGTTCCCTCTATCAAACCTCTTGAAATAAAAAGTTAATATATGTAGGTACATTTATAGGTAATACCTACTTAATTTAGATTCTCTCCATTTACCTAGCTGATTGCTTATTTATAGATCAAGTGAGCTGAAATCTAAATATGCCCATACCAAGTGACCGAATAGGTTACATTACTACATATTTACCTACATCTAATTAACAGTAGCAATGTCTACAGCAAGCCTTATTGTGTCAACATAAAAGCTACCCGTTTACGGGATTTAAACTGATATGATTTTTTCACGAGCGCAATAAAATTTTGCTGACACTGAAAGTTGATCGGACAAAGAAGGTTCATTGGCCACAGACACTTATCTTTAGGAACATCCTCTGTTCAAATATCGACCCCAAGCTTCTGTAGAGGTAATCTATAGATATTAATTACCATTTGGTTTTTGATGGCTGTATTATATCCTCTGTTCGACGGCCGTCGACTGAGTATGTGTGGACACAGCTTTACACTCCCGTATTTCGGTAGCATTCAGAATTGTATGATTCAGATCCAAGGTAGGTATTCAGGCCACCCTGTATGGTATGAAAGTGTCATGTGTATTACGGTCACCAGGGTGTTTTGACAAGGTCAAGTCAGTTTAATTTCAATTGGTGACTTTTTTTTGGCATCCTGCGCATTGCACATTCTAACTGGTATTACACTGCCATTATGTCATTTTATATCGCGTAGTATTTAACCTCAAGTACCCATTAGCATGAGATAAGAATTCTTAGATCTTTTTTTGCTAACCCGTTAAATTTATTATTATGTAGATAATAAATAAGGTTGGTAACGGGTAACTCCATTTTCCAGTAATTTTATTTCATTTATGACATCTCACTTTTATGACTAGAAAAGATAATTGTTTTCCCAAAAAAGGCATGATCTGACCCAAAATGAATCGATAAAGGTGCGTCCACTCTACAATCGCGACCGAAAGGCGATTAGAGGGTCTGGAAGGCCGGAAGCCTTAATTAAGGTGTCCACACAAAGTCGACCGACCGTCGATCGACATCGATTGAACCGTACACACTGCCTCGACATTTTCAACAACATAGATTCACCTCATCGCGCCGATCAACGGGCGCTATTTGGACACACTTTTATAAAGTAGGTGAGATCAAAGGGTTTTGGTGGAATGAAAGAAAAAGTTTATAGGTAGTGTGGACGTGTTTCAGTAGAGGTCTATCGACATTGCCTAACCATAGTGTAGATTAGTGTATTAGACTGTTAGAGGATGCAGAGTAGTATAGACTGTAGACTCCGTTTAACACTCTTCCTTGAAGAAGAAGAAGAAGAAGAAGAAGAAGAAGAAGAAGAAGAAGAAGAAGAAGAAGAAGAAGAAGAAGAAGAAGAATGGAAGCTAAATTTGGGATATCTTTAGTATAATGGAAAAAAGAAATAGATGTAACTTCAAAATACGTACTAACGGTAAGAAGTAAGAACCATTTAGTTTCAACTAACGAAGCTTAGCTCGGATCAATTTGGATAATGAATATTGCTTTGCGAACAAAGTTAGAGTTAGTTTTATTGTCAATTTTTTGCTTGACATCACCTCTGGGAGAGATGAGGTTGTCAGTTTATTGCCCAAGGACTTGACAGGTTTGTTTAGCATACTGGTAATGCAACTTGCAATTTGCTGGCGGGTTTTTACAATTTTTTCCTCATTTGGATGCTCTTTAAAGTTTTCGCTCGTTTCTCACGAGAAAATTGAACTTTTTGTGCACAGAATAAACTCATCTTCACAATCCTTCCAAAGAGGATTGCTTCACCTTACAATTTATTCTAATTAGGTACCCATGTAGCATCTAGTACCAGAAGCTCTCCAGGGTAGAACTTGGACTTGTAATTTGGAAGTCTGGGGTTTGAGCTTTACTAGCAACATCGGTTAAAAGGTTTTTACTTTTCCTCAATCGGTTGAATTGGTTGTCCATCAATCTCTTTCACCGAGTAATCACCAGCACTTCTAGTTAATCATCGCTTTAATCGCTTTTGATAAAAAATTGATACCGATCGGAACTTTCAATGAAATTCATTAGAAAATTCCTACAGGCAAATTGGTTATCATCTTTATCGACATTGGATACCAAGTTTGCTCTCTCTATGAAAGTCGAGCTTTCAGTATCTCAGGGCCGTATTGAGAGACTTTTGGAAAAGTTTGAGTTATATCAATACCTCGTTGTCCCCATTTTCCTCAAGATTGGTTCACATGCTGTTCCTATTTTCTATTATCCGCTTTGATCACAGGAAAAATCGTATACATTTGGACTATTTTGGACTTAAAACTTACATAATTTAATTTTCTGAACTATCCGGTTTTCATCTGGTGTCTTTTGATTTCCCCCTTTTTAAAGCCAACGCTCTTTCGACGGCCGTCGACTGAGTATGTGTGGACACAGCTTTACACTCCCGTATTTCGGTAGCATTCAGAATTGTATGATTCAGATCCAAGGCATTCAGGCCACCCTGTATGGTATGAATGTGTCATGTGTATTACGGTCACCAGGGTGTTTTGACAAAGTCAAGTTAGTTTAATTTCAATTGGTGACTTTTTTTTTGGCATCCTGTGCATTGCAGATTCTAACTGGTATTACACTGCCATTATGTCATTTTATATCGCGTAGTATTTAACCTCAAGTAGGTACCTACCCATTAGCAGAGATAAGAATTCTTAGATCTTTTTTTGCTAACCCGTTAAATTTATTATTATGTAGATAATAAATAAGGTGGGTAACGGGTAATTCCATTTTCCAGTAATTTTATTTCATTTATGACATCTCACTTTTATGACTAGAAAAGATAAAAGATCAATATTGTTTTCCAAAAAAGGCATGATCTGACCCAAAATGAATCGATAAAGGTGCGTCCACTCTACAATCGCGACCGAAAGGTGATTAGAGGGTCTGGAAGGCCGGAAGCCTTAATTAAGGTGTCCACACAAAGTCGACCGGGCGTCGATCGACATCGATTGAACCGCACACACTGCCTCGACATTGTCAACAACATGGATTCACTTCGTCGATCGACGGCCGGTCGACTATGTGTGGACCCATCTTTAAAAAGTAGGTAAGATCAAAGGGTTTGGGTGGAATGAAAGAAAAAGTTTATAGTGTGGACGTGTTTCAGTAGAGGTCTATCGACATTGCCTGACCATAGTGTAGATTAGTGTATTAGACTGTTAGAGGATGCAGAGTAGTATATGTAGACTGTAGACTCCGTTTAATACTCTTCCTTAATTAAACAACTTTTTGTGAGCATGTTGTGAATTACATACGTGCTGGTTTCGAAAAACGTCAGTTTTGACAATGTTAATAAACATTTTGCTGGAATCGCTCTACTGAGGGGCGGAGCTATTCTATCTGATATTTGAGCATCAGATAAGCAAAGTAAATGCCTTGTAGTGGTTACAAGGAGTAGATGGAAAAGAAAGATACCTTGCAATATGTACGCAGTGTTCCCCGCACCCACATAAGGGAGGAGGAGCCTTGAGCAAAACCCTTTCACTCTTCACAGGGAAGTTCCCGTTGCCAAAGTACAGGTATTTGGCAAACACGTCCCATGTATGACGCTTTTACGACAGGGGAAGAGAAAGAAAGGGAGACTAAAACTGAGGTGGAGAAACAAAGACGAGGAAGAGTTGAGAGAAAAGGGATGGAGAAAGGAGAAGGGTATGGAGACATGGAGATATAAGTAGGATGAAGGAGGACCTCAAATAAGATTTGGAAAAGAAGGTAGTGTTCCCCGCACCCACATAAGGGAGGAGGAGCCTTGAGCAAAACCCTTTCACTCTTCACAGGGAAGTTCCCGTTGCCAAAGTATACAGATAGGTATTTGGCAAACACGTCCCATGTATGACGCTTTTACTACAGGGGAAGAGAAAGAAAGGAAGACCGAAACTGAGGTGGAGAAACAAAGACGAGGAAGAGTTGAGAGAAAAGGGATGGAGAAAGGAGGAGACATTATCTAATGCCTTCTATCTAGGAGGGTATGGAGACATGGAGATATAGGATGAAGGAGGACCCCAAATAAGATTCGGAAAAGAAGCAATAGAAGAAGAAGAAAAATGGAAGCTAAATTTGGGATATCTTTAGTATAACGGAAAAAAAATAGATGTAACTTCAAAATACGTACTAACGGTAAGAAGTAAGAACCATTTACAGTTTCAACTAACGAAGTTTGGCTTGGATCAATTTGGCTAATGAATATTGATGCTTTGCGAACAAAGTTAGAGTTAGTTTTGTTGTCAATTTTTTGTTTGACATCACCTCTGGGAAAGATGAGGTTGTCAGTTTATTACCCAAGGACTTGACAGGTTTGTTTAGCATACTGGTAATGCAACTTGCAATTTGCTGGCGGGTTTTACAATTTTTTCCTCATTTGGATGCTCTTTAAAGTTTCCGCTCGTTTCTCACGAGAAAATTGAACTTTTTGTGCACAGAATAAACTCATCTTCACAATCCTTCCAAAGATGATTGCTTCACCGTACAATTTATTCTAATTAGGTACCCATGTAGCATCTAGTACCAGAAGCTCTCCAGAGTAGAACTTGGACTTGTAATTTGGAAGTCTGGGGTTTGAGCTTTACTAGTAACATGAATAATGAGCATTGAAAAAGAGCTCAAAAAATCATACTTGCATTTTTATCCATCTATTTAGTTGGTTGATTTGGTGCGTAAAAAATGCCGAAAACAGTCGTTTGGCCGACAGAAGTGAAAGGAAATCCCATCAGATTTCGCCGGTAACGATTAGATGCCTATCATGACTGTCCGGTAAGAGTTTGACAGATAGACTGACGTGCTACATGATGTTGCTGATAGCAGTTTTAATTACTCAGGCACTTTGATTTCAGACACAGAAAATTAGCGCGAGTTCCTAATATAGTATGTCAGAGCTTAAAAGACTACAGAGCCTAAACCATTTTTTCCCTTCCAAAAATGAGTTTTTTTTTACATGTCTGGAAGCCTGAAGCAATTCTCTACAGTTCAATAAAAACTGATAAAATTCCTAAAAAATTACAAAAAAATGTAGGATTTTACTTTTGAGACACTGTCCCTCTGGGAAATAATATCTTGCTTCTGCATTATCAGAAGAGAAAAAAAAATCAGTGCTACACTCCGTAAATTTCCCGCCATAATCACAGTTTTTGTTTTACTTCTCCTGAAAAGTGAACAAAATGGTAGTCAGGAAGTTAAGCGCTCTTATTTCCCAAGCGCCGATACAGGTATAGCATCAATGCTATTAGTAGGTACCAATATCAACCTATCATATACCTACGTATATATACTGGATATCCACTTTGTTACATAAACGACTACAAATCTCGGGACTAGGGCACAAGATCACCCGCACATATTCAATATACAAGATTATTATAAGAATTAATATATGATAAAGCCAGTTTTCTTATTTTTTTTTTTTTTTTTTTTTAAGTAAGACGTCAAGAAAAAAATCAATGTGTCAATGATATAACGGTAGCGGATATGGTATCTACTAGGTATATTCCACTATAAACGTTTCACTACATCAACAGAACTAACGTCCACTAGATCAACTAACTTCATTTTAAGGCGTAGGAGATCAACTAGTGACCTCAAATTGAAATTATTTGCCAAGATTGTTTACCTACATGAATGTTGTATCCTCGTAATAGCGTTTCAAAGTTTAAAACGCGATTTTCTCGAAATGAGAAAAGGTGGACTCCCATCTTTTTTCCCGTGGGGTCTTCATTTGCCAAGATTGTTTACCTACATGAATGTTGTATCCTTTTTTTTTGCTGGGGTTGAGCTTGGTTCTTCTTGTTAACCGTTCTACAGATGAGTGACCATTAAATTTGGCCAATCGCGTGCTACCGGCTTTTCCTAGCTTTACTTAGGTTGGGTGAGGTTAAAAGAGGTACCTACCTTGTTGCCGAATGGAGGGTAAAACTTGGTTCTTCTTGTTAACCGTTCTACAGATGAGTGACCATTAAATTTGGCCAATCGCGTGCTACCGGCTTTTCCTAGCTTTACTTAGATTGGGTGAGGTTAAAAGAGGCGGGTACCTCGTTGCCGAATGGAGGGTAAACCCTCGTCACTAGAGCAGTAGAGACTTTATCAGTTAAACAGTAACATTAAAGTATTAGACCTATAAAAGCGTATTAACGGTGACATTAATCCCATTATCTCTCAAAAGAGAGATCAACTCAAGAGATGGAACTTTTTTTCTTGTTAAATTCAGGTGAAATTTCCATTCTGTGCCTGTGAACTTCGTTTGTGTCTTCTTACTTAGTTGTCAAACATAATGTCAAACCAACTACTATCCGTAATTTCCCCGCCATAATCACAGTTTTTGTTTTACTTCTCCTAAGTGAACAAAATGGTAGTCAGGACGTTAAGCGCTTTTATTTCCTAAGCGCCGATACAGGTATAGCATCAATACTATTAGTAGGTACCAATACCAACCTATCATATAGGTATATATACTGGATATCCACTTTGTTACATAAACGACTAGAAATCTCGGTACTAGGGCACAAGATCACCCGCACATATTCAATATACAAGATTATTATAAGAATTAATATATGATAAAGCCAGCAGGTCTTTACTGATTTTTTTTTTTTTTTAAGTAAGACGTCAAGAAAAAAATCAATGTGTCAATGATATAACGGTAGCGGATATAGTTTCTACTAGGTATATTCCACTATAAACGTTTCACTACATCAACAGAACTAACGTCCACTAGATCAACTAACTTCATTTTAAGGCGTAGGAGATCAACTAGTGACCTCAAATTGAAATTATTTGCCAAGATTGTTTACCTACATGAATGTTGTACCTATCCTTTTTTTTTCTTTTTTTTTTTTTTGCTGGGGTTGAACTTGGTTCTTCTTGTTAACCGTTCTACAGATGAGTGACCATTAAATTTGGCCAATCGCGTGCTACCGGCTTTTCCTAGCTTTACTTAGGTTGGGTGAGGTTAAAAGAGGTACCTTGTTGCCGAATGGTGGGTAAAACCTCGTCACTAGAGAAGCAGAGACTTTATCAGTTAAACAGTAACATTAAAGTATTAGACCTACGGATATGATCATAGGATATTCAGACAAGTCTACCAGAATGCACGTCTGACAATCTGTTATTGTACACTTGGCTGGAGACTTCCTATAAACAAAGTGACCACTGTATTTGAAACATGTTCTGTGGCAATCAATGTCCTCACCAGACTTGGAAAGTACCCAGAAAACCTAGTTTCTCATTCAAGCATGATCAGCAGGAGAGGGACCTATAAAAGCGTATTAACGGTGACATTAATCCCATTATCTCTCAAAAGAGAGATCAACTCAAGAGATGGAACTTTTTTCCTTGTTAAATTCAGGTGAAATTTCCAGTCTGTGTCTGTGAACTTCGTTTGTGTCTTCTTACTTAGTTGTCAAACATAATGTCAAACCAATAGATACTTTTCCTGCCTTCTGTTTTTATTTTCAAAGTTTAAAGACCATTTTCCCAAAGTTTTTAGCACGAATGATACGACGTTGACCGAAAAAAAAAAGATTGGACGACTTTGGTACATAACTATTTAAATAAATTAATATCCACAGAAAGATGAACTTCTAGAGATGATTCTTGTCAAAAGATCTTACCTTTCTTACATTTTCTGTCTTCACAACATAACTTCTACGAGTTGGTATTCTGCTAAATGATAGGTACTTATTGTACTTAGGTGATTATTTGATATAAGTAGTCTTCTCTTCAGATCTTGAAACAAAATTGTCCTGTCTCCCCCGTAAGTACCATGATGTATGTATACCATTTAAGTTTGACTGCTTATGTATTAGATGATATGATGCTCCTAGAAAATCTTTGGAAATCATTTGATAGATCTGATTCATTCAAAGATGTCCGATTTAATTGGAAACCATTGAATGTTTTCGAAGTGTTCCATTCAATTTCTTATTTGTTTGCGAGGACTGCAGAAAGAAATAAAAGTTGCGTGTATTGGAAGCATTTTTACGCGTCCGCCGTAAATAATAAAATAATTGTCAACCTCTTCACAGTCTTTACCAGTTTGAACATGGAATGTGGTAATGTGCTAATCATTAGACGTTCCAATCGACTACTGAGGTAAAATTGGACACAAAACTAATTACTTCATTAAAAGCTCATTAACGGCAAAAAAGGCTTTTATTAAAATTCCATTGCCAGCCTAGTTAGCTTGGAGGGTATTGCGTCTGCCTTGTAAGGGTGAGGTCGCGGGTTTTCAAACGGGAAGCTATAAAGTGTTTAATATCCTACGTGATCTATTCACTTACATTCACAATATGGCTAATAAACAACACGGAGTTAGCATGAAAGGACATGGAGTAGGTACTTATACCAAGTCTCAATATTTATGGACCTGAATTGAAAAGATCTAAGGATTCTAAGGTAGGTATATCAATAGTGGAAGGCCTAATGACACATCTTCTTAACCTATAGAATAGAAACATCAAAACCCATTCTCGTGCAGTTGAAAGACATATTTCAAAGAATCTTTAAAACTGATGTGTTGATAACCGTGATACATAATAGCAAGTCGAGTGATCGCAGGTCAAGATCAAATTCCTTGAAGAAGCTAGATCCTCAAATTTAACAAAAGTTAAATTAGCCAAATTTCGCGTGCATTCTCATGATGATTCTCAAAACAAATACCTCTTTTTGGCCGCTATATTGGAAAAATCATTACGGTACGGGATTACGGTACATCCTAGAGAAAAAGACCCTCGTAGAAAATGAAGAATTTGACTCTACAAGTAGTATTGTTTCTGCGATGGTCTATGGTTTTGTTTACATTTTTGATAAAATTCTAATCTCGATATTTTCAAGCGTATCTAAATAAGCAGGAGGTTCCAGACTCCGTTGTGGACAAACTGGTGCGAAGATCGATGGTCTAGGCTAGAGTTAAATGGTCCATGGTCTATGGTTGCCGTTGTGGACACGCACTTGTAATCTAGGTTGAATAATCACCATTTATTTTTCGGTAAGTGGTAGAAGGGGAACTAATGCAATCCAGCTTTCATGGAGTACAGACGCCACTGACTGACTAGGGTAAGTGTACCATTTATTCGCCCACCTAAAAAACGTACCATTTATTGACCCACCTGTACCATACGCCACATA
>NW_007381105.1:12670-16291 GCF_000475195.1 Diaphorina citri | reverse complement strand
ATATTAGAGTTCCGGAACCCAGTCACCCGATTGGGCTTCCGACACCCTAGTTTTTTTCCCGAGTGATGATAAATTGATATATGATGTCTCAGTGTAGTCGCGCCTTAAAAGACACGAGCTTTCTGCTTCAACTTTGAGCAAGGGGCATTCTCGACATCAATTTCTTATGAAGTCTCCTGAATTTTTCAACGGGACGCTAAATTAGGTTTCTTTCATCACCAGATGAGTTTTTTAGCCCCTACAGGGAACATGGCAAAGCAAAAGAAGAAAGGACTGCGGACTGGCGAAAGGAATAGCACGGGACTTTTCAGTCTCATCCGGGGAGAATCGAGCTAGACTGAAGGTATTCTATTTTTTCTATTCTATTCTATTCTAACTTCGAACACACATGACCTGGTAACTCAAAATGGGGTTGACGAACTGCGAAGCTCTATATGAAAGAAGGGTAATTTTTCAATGGAAAACAGTATGAACATTATGAACCCTTCGAGCAAAGACCTCTTCAAAGCTTCAAACATGGAAATTATGGAATGTGTGTGGGAGTGGGGACAATATCACCAGTTCTGTAAATCTTTTTACACACTTTGAACACATATCATCAGACACCTAAGAAAAAAATCTGGTGTGAACATCACATGACTTTCCTTATCCTATTGAATGGTGCTTATTTGGGTGTTCTGTTGTAACATTTACAATATCTCTAACCGTTTAGTCGGTATAGCTGAAAACCACACTTTGAACACATATCATCAGACACCTAAGAAAAAAAAATCCAAATAAGCTGTTGCATGGACGATATACGAAATCTCTTACCCCGTTTGAAACCAGAGTCCAAAGCTCAGGTGACAAGGGGGAGCCAGAACCTCACATCCGGCACACGGTGTACCAAAAATACCGAAACTTGAAGATCTGGTTACCAGGTACGAAAATAAAGCAACAATGTATAGTATACTAAATCCCCCTAAGTCGTTCTTTATACTCGTATTTATGTCTCGTATCTTGAGGATTTCTTGGTTCAAAATAATTATGAAACAGGGGGCTCTGGAGCTATAAATATTATTATTATTATTATTATTATTATTATTATTATTATTATTATTATTATTATTTATATTGATAATTATTTATATTAAATATAAAGCTGCCGAAAATATTATCTAAAATATTTCTACAAGCAGTTGATACGGCTTTTTTTATCACAAGTCATAGGTAAATAACCAATTATGTGTTAGGTATTTACATCATTAAATTGTACAAAAACCTCAAAGTAAAGGTATTTTTTTTATAATGTTCACCCCTAAAGCTTTTAATCGCTTCTTATTGGAATAGAAACGAGAAAAACGCCATGGGCCAATAATAGGAACCATGATTTTATAGGGAGTTCCAATTGTTCGCCCATGGGGCGAACATTAGGAACATGGCTAAACTTTTGATCCATTTATTCGCCCATGCCTTTTAAATGGTCTGTATTAAAGATAAAAAATTGATACTTTAACCAAAAGACGTGGAATATTGTCTACTTTATCCCAGATATCTTAAGATTGAATAATAATGAAAAATAACGTGTAGAAACCTTAAGGCGTAAATATGAATCCTTAAGAAAAACGGTTAGATTTTAGCAAAAATCGACTAAAATTTTTCTTAGGAAGGAACTTTGATTTTTCTAATTTTTGTTTTTATGACTACAATTTTGGAATACCACTGGTTCGATAGCATTCTTTAAGCCCATTCTTTTGATAAAATTGGATCTTGAAAAAGTTCGTCCAGTTCAGACTTATGTAGCGCAGACCCACAGGTGGGCCAATAAATGGTACGTTTTTTAGAAGGGCGAATAAATGGTACACTTACCTAAAAAGATACTAAAAAATAACGAAACACTCCCTAGGACATGGCAACATCAAAAACAAGTTTATATGCAACAAGAAATGCACTTAAGATAATAATTAGAATAAAAACAACATTAATAAAGTAGGTAGGTAATAATAAATAATAAGGATGAAAAGCAACGGTATCATTAAGAACAAAGAGAATAAAACAAAATGTCAGTTTTTAAAAGCATGAGTAAAAACACCAACACAAATTCCAACATGGAAATTCAGAGTTGAGAAAAGTGAAGAGTGAGTTATGAACTTATGAAGAACTACTCTTTTTCGTGGACCACTCAGTTGGTGAGTCAGATCAATGAATACTCTGAAGTCTTGAAATTCAAATGTTTTTCAAATTCCGTCAAATTTGGAAAATCTGCACCAACACATCCCATAAACCCCGATCTTGCCTTCGAAATCCAATTGGAAAATTTTTAGACCGGAACTGTCCAAACGTGAGGTCTGCCAATTTTAATGCTGGTATTCAAATTGGTTATTGGTTTGGTTGTTCAAATTGTCTGTCCGCCTCTCTTTCTTCATGTTGTCTAGATATATTTTCTGTATATTTTGAACACTTCTCAACATAACGAGACAATGTACCAGGTATCTACTAGGTAGCTCTTGTCCAAAAATGAGCCGTAAAATCACTGATCAAATTTGGGAAAATTAAATTGCATTCCTAAATTGGGATTCAATCCCGCTCTCCAAGTTAAGTACGTACTAAATAAGTTCTTTATCCGGCTGATACACTGATACCTAATTGCGAACAGATCCCTTTTTCCTCGTGTCCGCACTTTGATAACCTTTTGGGTCGGTTGTCCGCAATTCACAGACACCGCTTTATCCATTCACTGTGCTGCTAAGGCAGGGTTAGTCATTTTTCTTTACTATTCTTATTCGTATACACTATACACCGCCCACCGACAGTCTTCATTAGAGGACCGTGAATCTAAAGTGGGCCGTGACTCGGCAGTGGTACGAGTGTATTGGACAGCTCTGCATCCTAGGATCACAAATTCATTACGGTCATTAACGGAACGGCCGGTTTTCTGTTTGATTCTCACTAGATCAGTAATCACTCTGATTTCAATCAGATCATTTCTCTGATCAGATGGTCTCGTGGTTTCACTTTCATTGATATAGGTAGCGTCCACACAATCGTTCGATGGTGGCCAGAGATTGAAACATATCCACACTATAAACAACAGAGACCTGCAGTTTCTTTTAAAGCAGGGTCCACACTTATGTTGGAAATGTCGCACAACAATGTTTCCTAAGTGGATGTGTTGGGTAACTGTCGTATCACGTCCACATTTAGGAAACATTGTCGTAGACAACATTGTTGTCCGACATTTTCAACACAAGTG
The DNA here is from genome assembly GCF_000475195.1 of Diaphorina citri. Classification (NCBI taxonomy): domain Eukaryota; kingdom Metazoa; phylum Arthropoda; class Insecta; order Hemiptera; family Psyllidae; genus Diaphorina; species Diaphorina citri. Next base: position 13,059 of record NW_007381105.1, on the reverse strand, counting down.
TGAACCCTGCTTTCGAGTTTCGAGAGAAAAACAAGCAATGGACACGTTTTTTCCTCACCAAGATGCAATATTTTCTGACTTGCACTAATTTCTGTCATGTGTACGTTCAATTTTCGACTGCCATATCACAGTGCGGCTTCCAATTTTACGAAGCGGTACACTCTTGCATAATGTGATAGGCACGCCGCCAAAAAGCGAAGATTAGGTTAATTAATTTAGTGGTCCACACAATGCATGACATATTTATGTAGACACATACTTAGGGTGTACTAGTGGTTGACCCGTCCTTTGTACGGGAATAGGGAGCGCGGAGCGCGACCTTATTCTCTCGAAGTGCGAAGCCAACAGGGAGCGCGCAGCGCGACCATATTCTATCAAAGTGCGAAGCC
>NW_007381105.1:0-11596 GCF_000475195.1 Diaphorina citri | reverse complement strand
AAGGCCAATAAATGGATGGGTGACTTAAAGTTAATTGAGTAATTGTGGGATTTTTTTTTCACATTTTCTCACACAATTGAGCTCTGATCTTGAAATTTGTCGCGACGACCTATGAACTCAAAGCGAGAAAGTTTTAGATAACACTTCAGTCAATCATTTAAGACCGGTTTTAGCGTCATCTATGTTAAGCTACGCCGAGCAAGGCCAATAAATGGATGGGTGACCTAAAGGAATAAAGGGAGAACGGGCTATAGTCTTGATTTTAGATCATTACATGAAGGTAAAATCAAATCAATAATAATACTAATAATAATAAGAATGATGATGATAATAATAATAATGAACTGGATATTAAATAAATTAGGTAGGTACATAGGTACTGATTTTCTTTAACCACGATTGAATAAAATACGGGCTAAAAAATTCCCGGAGGGACGGACCCAGCTTGTTCCTTGTGTCCGCACTTTGGTAACCTTTTGGGTCGGTTGTCCGCAATTCACAGACACCGCTTTATCCATTCACTGTGCTGCTAAGGCAGGGTTAGTCATTTTTCTTTACTATTCTTATTCGTATACACTATACACCGCCCACCGACAGTCTTCATTAGAGGACCGTGAATCTAAAGTGGGCCGTGACTCTGCAGTAGTACGAGTGTATTGGACAGCTCTGCATCCTAGGATCACAAATTCATTACGGTCATTAACGGAACGGCCGGTTTTCTGTTTGATTCTCACTAGATCAGTAATCACTCTGATTTCAATCAGATCATTTCTCTGATCAGATGGTCTCGTGGTTTCACTTTCATTGATATAGGTAGCGTCCACACAATCGTTCGATGGTGGCCAGAGATTGAAACATATCCACACTATAAACAACAGAGACCTGCAGTTTCTTTTAAAGCAGGGTCCACACTTATGTTGGAAATGTTGCACAACAATGTTTCCTAAGTGGATGTGTTGGGTAACTGTCGTATCACGTCCACATTTAGGAAACATTGTCGTAGACAACATTGTTGTCCGACATTTTCAACACAAGTGTGAACCCTGCTTTAAAAGGAACTGCAGGTCTCTGTTATTTATAATGTGGACGTGCATTTAGGAAACATTGTCGTAGACAACATTGTTGTCCGACATTTTCAACACAAGTGTGAACCCTGCTTTAAAAGGAACTGCAGGTCTCTGTTATTTATAATGTGGACGTGCATTTAGGAAACATTGTCGTAGACAACATTGTTGTCCGACATTTTCAACACAAGTGTGAACCCTGCTTTAAAAGGAACTGCAGGTCTCTGTTATTTATAATGTGGACGTGCATTTAGGAAACATTGTCGTAGACAACATTGTTGTCCGACATTTTCAACACAAGTGTGAACCCTGCTTTCGAGTTTCGAGAGAAATACAAGCAATGGACACGTTTTTTCCTCACCAAGATGCAATATTTTCTGACTTGCACTAATTTCTGTCATGTGTACGTTCAATTTTCGACTGCCATATCACAGTGCGGCTTATAATTTTACGAAGCGGTACACTCTTGCATAATGTGATAGGCACGCCGCCAAAAAGCGAAGATTAGGTTAATTAATTTAGTGGTCCACACAATGCATGACATATTTATGTAGACACATACTTAGGGTGTACTAGTGGTTGACCCGTCCTTTGTACGGGAATAGGGAGCGCGGAGCGCGACCTTATTCTCTCGAAGTGCGAAGCCAACAGGGAGCGCGCAGCGCGACCATATTCTATCAAAGTGCGAAGCCGATAGGGAGCGCGTAGCGCGACCGTATCCTCTCAAAGTGAGAAGTCGATGGGGAGCGCGTAGCGCGACCATAAACCATATTCTATAGAAGTGCGAAGTCAATAGGGAGCGCGTAGCGCGACCGTATCCTCTCAAAGTGAGAAGTCGATGGGGAGCGCGTAGTGCAACGGTAGCATTCTTTCTGGTCAGGATTCCTATGATTCCGATTCCGATTCAGGATTCCGATTCATAGATTCCTACTGACGGAGATTTTTTCTTTTACTAAAATATTCTAAACCGTGGCGAAGTACGGGTAACCTGCTAGTAATTACATAAAATAAATAACAATTTAGTGGACAATAGGTTGAATCATAAACCATTTAGATGAGGAGAGTTTTCTTGGAAACGATTTTTGGACGAATGCCGAGAAAAAGAAATTTGTAAAGAAAGAACAAATGCCAACTCGAGTTAAAACATGGAACTTACTTCGTTCATTCAATTACAGATGGTAGAATGTAGAATCCTAACCTTAGGACTGTTGAGCACTCAAGCTTGCACTAAGATGTGCTCACTTGCGTAGGAAAGTAAGGTATTCACTGAGCCTCATTCGATTTCACAGAGGACTCTAGCAGTTAGTATACCTCCAAGGCTAATTTTGACTAGTCGCACTTTTCTCCCTACTTCACTACGCCCCATTCATTGAACTCCCATTATAACTTCTCCCTAACATATCCCCAGGGCTAATTTTGACTAGTATCACTTTTACTCTCTAATTTCAGTGTGCTTGACTCATTGACAAGAACTACCTGAGGATTTTAATCGCCGCTCTTCAAATCAATTCACGAGCAACTGGTTCTGTCTGACGCACGAGCTTTTGTATACCGTGTGTTCCGGATGTTGGTGAACACCCGGGGTGTACATTCTCACGTTAAAAGGCACTTTGGGCTTTTGATGAAAAACGCTCAAAGGGTATTATTATGTTAAGGCGGTCTCTTCTTGATCTCTTGTGTGCTGCGTCTACCTTTGTTTAGGACTATTGCACAAAGGGTACAAACATCATAGATACAGAGCTCCAAGCGTCAGATCATTTCATATGGCCAGCCCCATAAGAAATAACAAGATTTAAGAAGATCTGACCCTTACCTAACTAAAACAAAGAAGGACAGGATAGGAGAAAGCCAGCAGTTTCGAGAACGAACCTTATTCGTTCAGGATAAATCTAAACAATTTAAACCTATCTTGACACTTTTTTTTATTTTTTTAACAAGTTTCCATTTATATTTGATTGACAAAAAAACTCAGAACATACATTTTTCATATAAATGGTATACCCATCCGTATAAGCAGAGCTTGTGCCACGGATGGGGAAGCTTGTGCCACTTATTTCAGAACATACATTTTTCATATAAATGGTATACCCATCCGTATAAGCAGAGCTTGTGCCACGGATGGGGAAAACTTGTGCCACGGATGTTATGATCAATTTTCCGCGGAGAAGCACTTATAATATGCAACCTGCTAGTGACAGAATAGAAACTAAGGCAAGCATGCCGAGTGGTTAAGAGTACTGACTCTCAAACCGGAGGTACTCGGTTCGAATCCCGGACGCAGCAATTTTCTGACCCAACTTTTCCGTTCCCAGATAAGCATAGATGTAGATTTGTAGGAGAATGTGCTTTAAAGTCATACAAAAGTAGCAAAAGCTGTTCGTGGTTGGCAAAAAGCACGTTGGAATTTTCATATTCTTCGACTATTTTTACACTCCCTGTCAATAATGTTGTAAAAATGACTCAAGATACATAGGTACTTAATATAATTATATTATACCTACTACATTCATTACATGGAGCAACTGCATGCCTATTACCTACTGGATTCCATTGAATTGTTACTTTGTTACGTTATTCTTCCAAGAATTTCCACTGAAATAATATTTTGCACCATTATAATATCTCGTAGCGGAAAATTCTACAATGGAATGCGGCACATCACATATCGCGGATTGCTCCGGACTTCTGAACATAAAATCTTTGGTTTGTGATCATTCTCAGCATAATACAAATTATGTTTATAATAGTGACAACTCTGTATGTAGGATGATTTTAGAATATAAAATATGTATGTTCGTTTGTTTATATTACGGATTTAGAGTATAAAACACGGTTCATGATAATTGTTAAGACAATTTAACATTTAGGTATATTTTCTTTTGAGATTTCAATTGTTTGCCAACTACCAAAACATTATGATGTAACATACACAAGACACAAGAGAGAACAAAAATGCTAGCATCTTTAGGACGGGACGTTGGCTTGACAATGGGAAGGCTGTGGGTTCAATCTTGACAGCTGAAAAATTTGATTTTATTTCACTGAATCAGGCACAGAGATTGCAAACAAGTAACGAATGCATGTCGTTAGAGTAAAAATAAAAATCTTCAAAATGTGGGCAAGTACATAACATCGTTCTGTAAAAGTTGTTACAAGTACCTACTTTTGTACATCTGCTGTACGTACAAAAGGAAAAAATGAACTTCTAAAAAGTAAAAGCCTCATTGATTTACCTTCAAACCAACTTCGAAATCCTGCCAACTATTAGTGACCAACCAGTAGTTTTCCAGTAATCCAAAATGTCAAAGAAAATGCCGGTCAGAAAATTAACCACAAAGGAACAATTTACAAGAAAATTAACCACCAACGAACACAATTCACACTACTTCCGAAAGTCAAACAACTTTCACCAAAAGAGACCACGATTACGTATTCGGCACTTGAACATTTAGTTGAGCCAGGGATCATGGTAAAAAGATCTTAAATATTTAACATATTTGGGAGTTGAACATTTAAATTTGAGCCATTAACCAGAGAGACATGCAAGCGACACCAGACAAGTTATGTACAATTCATATCTGAACAAAAAGACATTGAGATCAAGAGACATTTTGCAACCTCAACAACCCATTGGGAAAAAAGCCCCAGGTTCTTGAAATTACTTTCGGGTTGTAATGTTTGACAGTTACGAGTTTTGTTTCACCTCTAAACATTCAAGACAAAACAAAGTTCTCGAGAACTTGGCACCTTTTTTCCCGAAAGATGTTTTTCAGTGAGGATATCATCAATTTTTGCAACATTTAAAAATGTAGAAATTTAATTTGAACCACTTGTCAAAAAATCTTCTAACAAGGTAGGAGAGAAAGGTAAAATTTGGGTCACAAAATGTCTCTCGATCTTTTTTCAGCCCAACAACCAGGAGGAGAACAAAACGAACATTTCCAGCCATCACCAAAGACCTAAAGTTAACATAGAAAGCATTACAGAGGCGCCTTTATACCAAGGTCAGGAAAATTGGACAGCAGTTCACAGGAGAGTCCAAAATGTTCCTGGAGAGGAAAGTAGCCTTGGCACCAACTTCAGGTATGCAGGGGGAGGAGAGAGGGGATTTTATTCCCGTACCTATGTATAGGGGAACGGATTTTCTGTAAGTAGTTATGGTACAGAGATTTACCCCGAGAGGAAAAAGAAAGGGAAGGGGAAGGAAAAAAGAGAGAATGGAGCAGTTGCAAATGGGTAAAAATTATAAATAAATGGTCGATTCCTATGTAAAAAATTGTTCTTCTTTCCATTATTTGTATAATTTATTTTAAAATGAACCTCATTGCTCATTGTACTTTAAATAATGGCAACGAGCTGCAAAAGTAGGTGCATTTTTCCTTTTTTCCCCCCTTCTATGTATTCAGTGGTTACTTTTTCTGCGAAAATTTTACCTATACAGAGTAGTCATTTTCCGTGTCTTTTTCTAGGGGAAAAATTCTATGAAAATACCCAATTATCATAGGCACAAGTTTTTTTACATTTTCCGAAGGTTGAGTTTAGTATTCGTTGTTTTTCTCCTTTCTGTTTTAATTTTAAGTATTACTAATGCTAAGAGATATCGCAATTCCATCCAAACCAAATGCTGCAAAAACAAAGGATCCTTTCCGAAAATGAAGCATGCAAAACCAAGTACTACTTCTCTTACCTGGGCGACGAAATCTTCTAACAAGGTAGGAGAGAAAGGTAAAATTTGGGTCACAAAATGTCTCTCGATCTTTTTTCAGCCCAACAACCAGGAGGAGACCAAAACGACCATTTCCAGCCATCACCAAAGACCTAAAGTTAACATAGAAAGCATTACAGAGGCGCCTTCATACCAAGGTCAGGAAAATTGGACAGCAGTTCACAGGAGAGTCCAAAATGTTCCTGGAGAGGAAAGTAGCCTTGGAAAGTTGGAACCAACTTCAGGTATGCAGGGGGAGGAGAGAGAGGATTTTATCCCCGTACCTATGTATAGGGGAACGGATTTTCTGTACGTAGTTATGGTACAGAGATTTAACCCGAGAGGAAAAAGAAAAGGAAGGGGAAGGAAAAAAAAAGAGAGAAAAAAAGGCTTTCTGCAGGGTTCTGCCCACTCCTATGTTTTTCCTCAGGAATACTTCGCCGTGATTGGCTAACCAGTCCAGCACCTGCGAACATCAAACGGGATTGAAATGGTTCCGGGTTATGCTAGAATTTCCCAGAGGGGTAACCAACCTCAGTGGTGCAGTAATTTGCAAGGTGACCTTCGGGGCTGGAAATTGGTGGTTCGAGTCCAAGTCAAGTCAGAAAATTTATCGTGGTGTAAATGAACGACATTTGTGTAATTAAATCCTTTAAGTATGCTCTACTCACGCAATTTAAATTTCTTTAGATTTTTTTTTTCAACTTTAGTTGAAAAAAACTACCGAACTGAAAGAACGATACAAGTTCTAACTCGATGTTTTTAGTCAAAATGGTCAAAACATGAAGGATTGCTGGATTTTGGGTCCACGGGTTGTCCTTTTCTCAAGGTTTCACAGGACTACATACCTGTTTAACATCTTCCTGGAACAACCCCAGCGCTAGACGCTGATGTAGCTTAATCTTCTTCGTATGCCAGCAATGTTCCAGTGTCTTATGATGGCCCTTAGTCCCTATTTTAACAATAGCTATAACTTACAGCTTACTATAGCTACATACCTGTTTAACGTCTTCCTGGAACAGTCTCAGCACTAGAAGCTGATGTAGCTTAATCTTCTTCGTATGCCAGCAATGTTCCAGTGTCTTATGATGGCCCTTAGCCCCTATTTTAACAATAGCTACAACTTACAGCTTACTATAGCTACATACCTGTTTAACGTCTTCCTGGAACAGTCTCAGCGCTAGACGCTGATGCAGCTTAATCTTCTTCGTATGCCAGCAATGTTCCAGTGTCTTATGATGGCCCTTAGTCCCTATTTTAACAATAGCTACAACATACAGCTTACTATAGCTTAGAATCGAACCCAGGACCTCTGGTGTACAAGCCTACACCCACTCGACGGAGGTGGCTAATATAGATTCTTACACAAGGAAAAGATCCATCACGTTGAAAATAAAAAACATTCATTATTTACTTCAAGTAAAACTCCAACGCCTCACGTATGGAAAATCCCAGCTAGGTTCAGAGGTTAAGGCAGACGAGATAATTTAAGGTTTCCTTAAGTTAAAACGAGGAGGTAGCTAGGTGCTGTAGATGTTGAACAGCTGAACAATCAAGAAATTAAAAAAAAAGAAAAACTATTAAACAATTAAAAAATCAAGGGCCAGTTGCCATGTTGTTTTCTATTGAAAAACGACCCTCGTTAGATAATCCTTTTCAAATGCTATTTTCCCCCAATTTTGGCAAGTCACGGGCAACTTTTAAAAGAATCTTTAGGAGGAGAAATTCCTGGTTCAACAACAACTAAAGAACCAGATTCTACAGATCTAAATAGGGTGCACTTAGGGCACCATTACTGAAGGTGTAATACTGTAATATAGGGCGCACTTAGGTTACCATTAATATAGGGCACACTTGGACCACCATTACTTAGGTGTAGGTAATATAGGGCGCACTTAGGCCAACATTGTAATATAGGCCGTAGTTAGGCCACATTACTGAAGTTGTAACATATGGCGCACTTGGATCATCATTACTTAAGTTGTAATATAGGGCAAACTTGGACCACCATTACTTAAGGTGTAATATAGGGCGCACTCAGGCCATCATTATGTAATTTAGGGTGGACGATGTCATTATCGTGGCAACAAAGTCAACACGAAGACTCAACTTTAACTAATGGTACTACCAACAGTGTAAGTCATAATATTAAAATGGTACTCTTGCTCAATGCTCACAATATTACGGCTTATTGCATGCCATAATCAGCTTACGATTGTGGTGCGGAGTTATGAAATTATATCATTACCAGAGAAGTTCAGAAAGGGGCACTTATTTTTCCAAAATATGGCACTAAAAAACATGGCAATATGGCACTTATTTTGGAAAAATATGGCATTTATTTGTTCAAAACATGGCAAAATAAGCTATTTTTTTAAGAATTCGAGGCAACTATTTTGCATTTTTTTTTATATTTATATTTTACCCAAAAATGCTTAAAATATATTTTACCCAAAAATGCTTAAAATATGGCAAATTGAGCAAAAAAGTTAAATAAGCCTTTTAAGGCTTTTTATGGCATTTTTTCCAAAATTTGCTAAAATATGGCAAAATAGTATGGCGCCATGACAATATGGCATTTGAACTTCCTTGACTCATTACTCATTAGTCGACTACCGACTATGGGCAGTATAAAAGAAAAATTTCGAGATCAGAGCTCATTTGTGTGAGAAAATGTGAAAAAAATCCCGTCGACTACCGACTATGGGCAGTATAAAAGAAATAACAGGTAGATACCTAGACCTATACTATGTAGAAGAAGTATTGCGTCGGACCCATCATTTAGTAAATAGGATATTAGATGATCGTGGGACTCTAATAGCCCATAATCCACACCTATGTGGGGTAAACTAAACATAATAAATCAAACAATTATCTATGGGATTCAATACATAATTCCATATCTATGTTAGGTAAACATAAACATAAATAATTATCTAGGTCAGTAATGCGGTAAGAAAAATGAAACTATGCGGAGTACCTGGAAGATCTTCGCGGAGCACCTGAAACCTCTTCGCGGAGCACCGGAGCACAGTTTGAGAACCACTGATCTAGGTGATAAATAAGGTGATGTGATACGAGTAGATACTCAAAGTCCGGACTTCTCACATCAAAATTGACATTACATTTTTGCCCCTAGATAGCCATCGCCCCCTTTATCGCTCCTTTTATTGATCGCCCCCCATATCGCCCCCATGAAAATCTCCATCACCCAGGTTGGGAAACACTGAAATAAGTTGATGTGATACGAGTAGATACTCAAAGTCCGGACTTCTCACATCAAAATTGACATGTCGCTAGACGCTGATGTAGCTTAATCTTCTTCGTATGCCAGCAATGTTCCAGTGTCTTATGATGGCCCTTAGCCCCTATTTTAACAATAGTTACAACTTACAGCTTACTATAGCTACATACCTGTTTAACGTCTTCCTGGAACAGTCTCAGCGCTAGACGCTGATGTAACTTCATCTTCTTCGTATGCCAGCAATGTTCCAGTGGCTTATGATGGCCCTTAGCCCCTATTTTAACAATAGCTACAACTTACAGCTTACTATAGCTACATACCTGTTTAACATCTTCCTGGAACAACCTCAGCGCTAGACGCTGATGTAGCTTAATCTTCTTCGTATGCCAGCAGTGTTCTAGAGTCCTATGATGGCCGAGTATCTGATGAATGACGGTTAACACATGAGAGGCGCCCTCACTATAATCCGAATTATTTTTAAAAATTCCTAAAGGGTTGGGGGGGGGGTGCTCCGTAGAGTTTACAGCAGTTGCTTGGTGCTCCGCGGCCAAAAAAAGTTTGGGAACCACTGGCCTAGGTTATATATGCTGCTAACATAGGTCCTTCTTCCTGGGACCGATTGATGCTTGTATAGAAGGTCAAACTTCCTAAGGCCAGGTCTTCCACTAAAGGTCTCCTTTAGTCCAACATACGTTTTTATGCAGGCTCATTATAGACTTGGTGGCGTTGAATTAACATAGGTCCTTCTTCCTGGGACCGATTGATGCTTGTATAGAAGGTCAAACTTCCTAAGGCCAGGTCTTCCACTAAAGGTCTCCTTGGGTCCAACATACGTTTTTATGCAGGCTCATTATAGACTTGGTGGCGTTGAACCGAATGAAAGGGGGTCGACTAGGGGGCGGTGGGAAATGTAGGCACCCCTGCACTAACAGGTCTAGTCCGTTGAGAAGACCTTGGTAAGCGTTGTACACCTGGAAATCGACGATGGAGGGCCATATTGGGACACTCATTTGTTTATAACATGAAATAGTCCGTTGAGAAGACCTTGGTAAGCGTTGTACACCTGGAAATCGACGATGGAGGGCCATATTGGGACACTCATTTGTTTATAACATCAAATTAAACCTGCCTCGGTGGCGTAGTGGTCAAGACGCTCGCCTGGTAATCAGGAGGGCGTGGGGTCGATCCCAGCCCAGGTATGGAATTTTATCCTCATTTATTTGAGAATTTGACCACATAATATTAGAGCTCTAAGGGTTAGGTGGTAGAGAACGCCTAAGGCGTTAACCTCGCCTAGTGGTTGCCTTCCACTCAAGTGTCTATTACTATTATTAATTAATCAATTAAATAGTTGGGTAACTTTTAAGAATATACAGTACTAAAACAACTTAAAGTCAATTGGTATCACTTTCCCCTATAGACTTATTAGTTTATTCCTGTACAAGGCGGGAGAAGTTCTTCATGGGTCTCCGGGCTGGAAATGGTTACTGTTAAAAGAAATAAATCGATTATGGGACTTGGTAATCTCGTTCTGCGATTGACTACTTCCTTGATACGAATGCTAAACAAAACATTCAAATTATAGTTCATCCAGATCAATGTGACAGCAATGAGTCATCAACCCAAAATGAAGGAACCAATCAGATTGCAGGAAATTGTTGCAATACGAGGGAGCTTTGCTCGGGACATTTGATGTGACGTCATCGCCTACGGGAGCGTATGCCGTGACGTCAAAGTTCACGATTTACCGGCATAAGGTCGAAAATTCAATTTTTATTTTCCGTTCTAATGAAAGAGTTCAAATATGTGTGACGTCAGACTCTACGCAGTTGTTTTTTTCGTCTGTTAGGTAGCGCCACTATGCAAGCGCGCTAGCGGAGGAGCAGAAATAACTGCGCAGAAACGTATGCGCACAAACACATTAATGCGTTGCCTGCGAGGGAGCTTTGCTCGGGACATTTGATGTGACGTCATCGCCTACGGGAGCGTATGCCGTGACGTCAAAGTTCACGATTTACCGGCATTTTTTTAATTGATTTATCTCGGGATCTAAAAGTCGTAAGAAAAGAAAAATTCCGTTGGTCCTCATTTTTCCTGCTCTATGACTTTGAAACATCACCCAAGTAAGCGCAACTGATCTATTGGGTCAGGATTTTCTGTACAATCTGTACATGGTTTGAGCCCCAAACTAAGCGGGGTAAAAGGAAAAGGGAGATAAAGGGAAATCGAGAGAAGGGAGAGGGAGAAAATAAGGATATCCTATCTTCCATCACCAGAAGGTAAACATTCAAAGCATTATAACCAGATTCAGGCACGGTATTCGTCAAACCTATAGTGGGAGGACCTGGGCACTTTTTTAGGGAGTCTGACTTTCAGGTCTGAAGTTCTCCACAAAAGACGAAAACGGGAGAGAATAACTAATGACTTGGTGGGAGATTTTCCTAACACCCCAAAAATGGGATATTAGGCCAATATGTATTTCAGAGTCCTGAGTGCTAGCTGCACTGGACGGTAGCGCTGCTCTCGCTTTTTTTTTTTTTTTTCTCCAAAAATCTGAAATTAAAATTATGTAGAATATGTATT
>NW_007381104.1:12491-16550 GCF_000475195.1 Diaphorina citri | reverse complement strand
GTACCTAAGCCCCGCCCCTCCATTGAGCCGCCCGAACTTTGGTGTTCTGTGACGGGATTGGCTGAGATTTCTTGACCTAGAACCCGGTACAAACGATGGTACTTGTTCAGAAGTCACGTCAATGGAAATTTTCTACAAAAAGGAGCTGTTACAAATGAGCAGTGACCAGTGTTATTATAGGGTTAGGTTAAACACAAAAAGGAGCTTTCACAATTTGAGCAGTGACCAAGTGATATTACAGGGTCAGGTTAAACGCAAAAAGGAACTTTCTTTTTCATTGTCGTGGCTTCTAAATAATTACCCCAACCGCTTCGATATGTCTCCCAACTTGAGTGGTATTTTCCTTCTTTTGAAAGTCATTTCCCCTCTTTTATGGCCGATCTTACCACTGAGGTTCAGGTTATGTACCGGGTTGGGTTGAGACAGGACTAGGTGAGACACGATATTGGTTCTACATTTTTTTTATTATTTCTATTATTACTTACTTATTTTAAATCAAGAAATCTCAGACATGTCCACAAAACGACAGAACACCAAAATTCCGGCTCTTTTCTTTCAAATTTCTGCTTGTCAAGTTGTCAACTAACACAGGCCACGTTTATTACTTTCTATTACCTTATTACGTTTGATGTTTCATCTATTTTGCTTGTGTCGACTTCCAACCACTAACGTTTTTGCTGTATTGCTCTGTGTGCTCTTCCATTCTTGATGTGTCTATTACTTTCTTATTGCCTGCCATGATCTTTACAAATTTTGTGTCACTTTTTAAAACAGTTTTTCTAATAATTTTAACTTGAAAATTGATCTTAACTATGTTCACTGTCTATTTTAAATCAAGAAATCTCAGACATGTCCACAAAACGACAGAACACCAAAATTCCGGCTCTTTTCTTTCAAATTTCTGCTTGTCAACTAACACAGGCCACGTTTATTACTTTCTATTACCTTATTACGTTTGATGTTTCATCTATTTTGCTTGTGTCGACTTCCAACCACTAACGTTTTTGCTGTATTGCTCTGTGTGCTCTTCAATTCTTGATGTATCTACTTTCTTACTGCCTGCCATGATCTTTACAAGTTTTGTGTCACTTTTAAAACTGTTTTTAATAATTTTAACTTGAAAATTGATTTTAACTATGTTAACTGTTAACTGTCAAACTAAAATTTATGTCATAAATATATTTTAAAAGTTACGTCCGTTCTCGTGTCTTTAAATGTTTCTACTTTCTACAAGTTTGTTGCCCTTTTTCAAGCTTGAAATTGCCTGCCTCAATTTGTTCACCCCTTTTTGTCACTTTTAAGAGCTTTATTTTTGTTCAAGCTTGGAATTCTCTGACTTTGTCGATGTCTCAGAAATTTATGTCGCTTTCTAAGAACCAATTTACCTAACTATGCAATGAGTTTGAAAAGTTGTCTTTTTCAAGCTTGAAATTGAATGCCATGAGTGTCATAACTTTGGATTTGATCTTGACTTAATTATTGTGTTATTCAAACTCTTTTTCAATTAATTCCTCCTTTCTACTTGTACTCGTTGAATTCTACAGCATTGAACATACCTTGTTTATCCTGCCAGAATGAGACTGAAAATCCCCTTTACTCCCGCAGTCTAAACAAGGTCTTATATATTTCATGGGTAAAGTATACAAATATGGTAAACAAAATCCATAAGGACATTTCCCTTATATGGATGGTTCTCTTTTGCTTAATGCTGTCCAACTGTACCAACAGTTGTGGTGTGGAGCAGATTTGTGATGTACGCGGGACAAGATAACTCTTCTTTGGCTTCAGGTTGTAATTATCTGGTTATATACAAAGGGTTAGGTTAGGCTAAGCGAGGCGTGTTTTTTTCCAAGAGATTTAATAGAGGGAACTGTAACTGCCAAGGTTTTATCGTCCCGAAATCGAAGAGAGAAGGAAGACAGGATAAAAGAAAGCCAGCCGCTCCGAGAACGAACCTTATCCCTTCGGGACAAATTTCGCCCCGGGCGTAGGCGTCAGAAAGGAGGGGAAATCGTTTTTCAAAGATCGGCAATGGATTTTTTTGTCTTTCGTTTACTATCCCTATCCGCCTATCCCCCATGCACCTACTTTTCAAGCCTATTCTAGCCTAGCCTTGTGTATAACATCGGAAGCTCCTGCTGTGCCGTTATCGCTTGCATTTGTAAACAAACATCTGAAACATCTTTATTTGCCAAAAAGATTCTTCTGTCTCTGACTTCCACAAACTGTTGATGAAAACTTTGAACGTTTTCCCACCACACACTAAAAAGGTGCTCCTAAACTTCTATTGAGATTAGGCAAAATATTGAGCTTCACACAAAAAGTTGATTTTCACACACAGAAGTAATGTTGATTTTGATTTTTCCACGCAAAAAAGCTTGATTTTCACCCCAGAAGAAAGTTGATTTGCATACAAAAAGTTTTGCTCGCAAACTTTCACGTTGCTTTATACCCGCTGATCACCTGTTCTCTGAACACTAAGGCCTGTCGCACTTGAAAGCTTAGTGCGCGACTGAGGGTCTCCTAAATTTTCAAAAACTGAGATTCATCAACATCCAGGGCCGTGTTCATCAGGGCGCTCAGGCTTCATCTTATCTGCTCCTTTACTATGGGGCGGACTTCCGAAATTTGGAACATCCAATCCCCCACTTCCGGTATTTCACTTGATTGGACTCTGCCCCCCCCTCGATGAAAATCCTGGATACGGCCCTGATAGTCCCTAGAATGTGTGTCCAAATAATCGTTCCAATTCGTTTCAATCTCTAAAAACCCAACGGAAATTTTGCCTTCTTTTTCTTGGAAACACCCTGTATGTCAAGAATCCTTTACCAGTTTGCCTGAACAGGAGAGATAAAGGGACACCTACAAATGTTCGACAGTCAATGGTGAAGTGGTCACTCACCTATAGTCTACGCCATCACAGAAGTCCCAGGCAGAGGGTTGACAGATAACATTACGGTCTATGGGGTCCAGGAAGATGGACTTGAGCCAGAAGTCAGGAGGCATGGCACTCATGTTGAGAGAAATGAAGAAGTCCTCGGCCACTCGGAACATGGCTTCTGGGGTGTAGCCCTGGAATGCAATTAGAATAGAACAAAATAGAGAATAGGCGCTCGTAAGCCTAGCCTAGCCCTGTGTATTACCATTACCACTATCTGAACAATAGATCAGTTGCGCTTACTTGGGTGGTGTTTCAAAGTCATAGAGCAGGAAAAATGAGGACCAACAGAATTTTTCTTTTTCTTCTACGACGTCTAGATCCCGAGATAAATCGATTAAAAAAATGCCGGTGAATCGTGAACTTTGACGTCACGGCATACGCTCCCGTAGGCGATGACGTCACATCAAATGTCCCGAGCAAAGCTCCCTCGCAGGCAACGCATTAATGTGTTTGTGTGCATACGTTTCTGCGCAGTTCTTTCTGCTCCTCCGCTAGCGCGCATGCATAGTGGCGCTACCTAACGGACGAAAAAAACAACTGCGTAAAGTCTGACGTCACACATATTTGAACTCTTTCATTAGAACGGAAAATAAAAATTCGACCTTTTACAGTCTATTTTATTCGGGGAGTTTTGGACCTCCGGATTTTTTCCCAACTTTTTTTTACATAAGAATCGTCCATTTATTATATTTTTTACCCATTTGCCAACTTGTTCCATTAGTATCTTTGGTTGAAGACCACACCGTTTGGTTCATGGCTGTGGTTACACAAGGCTTAGTAGAAGGTCTAATGCACAGTCGGGACTGAATCCAAAAGTCAGACACTAGAAACCAATAGGAAATAGCGAATTGATAGCGGAGGAGTATAGTTAGAACCACTACTATGCGACTATCACTTCAAGTCACGGATAGGTATTGGCTGTCCTTGAATGAGAATTTATCCTACAATATATTATGGCGAAAAACTTTGAACTGCATCTTTCAGACTCCCCATGAGCCACGTGACTGGATTGTAGGTTACCTTATAACGGTCTTACGCTGCAGGTCGTATCATTGCTGTCGGCGTAGTACACAAGGAAACTGTTTATCCCCACCCGGGGTATGGCCGGATGGCTAATG
>NW_007381104.1:0-12145 GCF_000475195.1 Diaphorina citri | reverse complement strand
CTAGTTACATGTATGATTTGTATGAAACATGTATGGCGGGTTTCACCTATATCACAGAATTGGAGATTTCACTAATGAGAGATTTTTCATTCATCCAAAAACGAATCATTAAAGAGATACTAAATTTAGGGTGGATTTCACCAATATTTTTTCAGCCCTCAACAGGCTGTCAAGTTCCTTTTGATTAGTATAGGCTTATTAGGAGCTAAAAAGTAGGTTGGTGAAACCCAGCTTAGAAGTACATATTTGACTCGTCATTTTTTGCTACTGAAAAATCTCCTATTATCCATTAGTGAAATCTTCGATTAACTCATTTTTGGAACTCGCCCTTTACGCACCGTTATCCGTCACTTCTACCACATATTACTTATGTATATATGGACATCACATAGACAGCATTAAGCAAAAAAGAACCGTCCATTCCTTTCTGCTCAATGCTGTCCATTTTAATTTACTAATTACGATTATGCTTACATTTATAGACCCCTGTATGTAATTGACCATATTATGAGTGTAATGAGTAATAGGTAAAGGTGTGTCCACACATAGTCAACCGGCCGTCCATCGATCGCACACACCACGCACACCTATGTTTGGACACACCTTAATAGCCTAATCTTAACACAGTCGCTTCCGCCCATCTCCCAATTTCATTAACATTACTAATGTTTATTCTTCTCTTCTTGTGCACTCAACGTGTTGTGTTTTTTCTCTTTTCTATATCGTTCGTTCTTGTTTTCTGTTTTGTTCGTTTCTGCCTGCCTCTTCTCCCCCTAACCTTGCCTGTGCCCACACCACTGGTTTCAACCCCCCTCCTCTCTCTATCGCCTGCCCCGTGTGTTATGCCCTCCGCGTCTGGAATATCTGTTTGCTTTGAACCACTCATCTGACGGCACGTTACAACGCATGCGCTCAACTCACTCGCGTCTGGATTGCCTTGTCTCTGTGTGCTTTGAAAACCCACTCGTCCGACGGCACGCTTCGGTCGTTACTACGCATGCGCTCAACTCACCATGTCTCTGCGCATGAATCCCACGCATGCGCACACGACTCGTAACGTTGCGCACACTAGTCGGAAGCTGCCAAACACAAGTTCGAGGTGTACACGTTCATTACGCCCACCTTTTGCGACCACTGTGGCTCCATGCTCCACGGTCTGACCCACCAAGGGTTAAAATGTTCAGGTGAGTGAACGTTCGGTGCCCGAGTGTGGTCGAAGGGTTAATGTTGTCACAGGTAAGTGAGTTAGACTGGTAAGAACAGCATTTATTACTTTTTTAAATATTTATTGGCACACTAGAACAATAAAGGTCAATAATAAAAAAAAAATCTGGCAAATTGGAATTTGAAACTTATTAAATTAAAATTTGTGGCCAAAACCGAATGTCAGTCCAAAAGCGATCACCCTAGGGCTGATTGAGAGCTCTTCCACCCAACCACTAATTTTGAATAAGGAAATAAGGACTGAATCCCACTTGGGTACACACGCAAATAATAAAAAAAAGCTCTCTTGAGGACTTGAGGTGTGTCCAAATCCAAACATAGCCGACAGGCCGTCGATCGACGAGCCGAATCAAAAATATCGAGGCAGTGTGGACGGTTCAGTCGACTGTGTGTGGACACACCTTTAGTTCAGGTGTTCAAGTCGACAAATAAGAAAATTGACAATAGTGGATTATTTTCTGGTCCCGGTAACCCTCTGAACCTACTTTGAAGGTGCCTTTTCTCTCTCCCTTCTTCCCTTTTCTCTCTCCCTTCACCTCTTTCTCTCTCCCTTCACCTCTTTCTCTCTCTCCCTCCTTTTCTCTTTCCCTTCCTTCTCTTTTCTCTCCCTTCCTCACACGCATACACGCGCTCACAAAACTTTCTGATCTTCTCTCTCTCTTCCTTCCTACCTTTTCTCTCTCTTTCTCTCTACCCCTCTCACTTTCTTTGAAGTTCTTCTGTTCTTTTTCTTTTCTTAATTTTCTTCTTTTTCTTTCGATTTGTTTTGGATTTATACAACAGTGTTGCCAGATTGGTCATATGGGATTGTCGTACTGTGTACGATTTTTCGGATCTAGCACAGGGGAGCGTGTTGAGGACGAGATTTTTCGAGAAAAATCCCATGACAACAGTAGGGGGATGGGATTTTACTTTTCATAAAACGTCCCTTTCCCACCATAAATTTTTTGTTTATTTTTGACATTTTGACTTATTTTTAAGTCATCATACTTATTTTTAATTTTTATAAATTTTATTTTCTGTTTCTCAAGACCTCACAACTTTTGAAGAATTTGAAGTAAAATTTCGTTTTTCGTAGGTACTTACCTAATAATTAGTTTTCTCAACCTCTTTTCATTTTTGCGCTAATTCAAGTCACAAGTGAGTGTTTCTGTTACCTACTATAAAGTACCTACTCTTTTTTTTCTACTGTCATCAAGTCAATGTCTCTATAGTCCCTGCTGGATTGACTTGTTTGAGGTATCTAACGTGTGTCTGTCTTGGTACGAGATCAGTTCAAGGAAGATGAAGCTGTGTGAGTTCTGTGGAAAGCTAATGGAGGTGTCAAATCTGAGTTGACATCACAAGCTTTGTTCTATGAAGCCTCCCTCTGATGAAACTGTGAGTAAATTCACTTGCAATGAATGTGGGAAATCTTTTTCAAGAAAGGACAACCCCAAAAGACACTCCAATTCTTGTCAAAGTGTATCCTTGAAGAAAAACAAACATCCCTGTAATTTCTCCGGCTGCTCTGTCCTGTTTTCCACTCAAATTGATTTGATAGACCATAATGGTTGAAATGCATCAGTCGTCTTCTATTCAATCTTGTCAGTTCAAAGAGTTCAACAACCACTGTGAATTTTTCAAATGGAAAAAAAAACTGAAGAACAATTGACCTACTCTTATTTCTCTCAAAAGCCCCTACTTGTCATACATCATATCAAAGGTCTTAAAGAATGTAGTACTGTTTGAGCTCAATCCAACAACCAAGGCCGGCATTATGGCCTACTTGTTCTCTCACACATAGGGGAAGCAACAAAAATGGAAAACTCATATTAATTGGTGATTTATGCTTCAAATAGGTCCCACTAAAGGGGTATTTTATTTATGTTAAATGGAAATTTTTCCTAATCCAAAATATTCCACTGTGGTCACTTTTTTTATCCCCACCACAGTGCTTTTTGTACTGGATAATAAAATGCAAAGTCAGCTGATTTCTTCTTCCATTTACTAGTTCAAATGCTAATAATGAAAAAAAAGTGGATTTGTTGGAAAAAAAAAAGATGGCGACAAAATGATACAAGTTTTTTTCTCTTCCAACAGAGGTGAAATGTTGTTTTTTGAGGAAAAAAGAGTAAAAATTTCAGATTTAATGTTTTTTTTTTTTTTTTTTTTTTTTTTTTTTTTTTTTTTTTTTTTTTTTTGAAAAGTTAATTGTGGGTCTTGGTTTGTCTTTTAGGTTTTTTGGGTCACTAAGAATAAGCTACTCGCTATGAAATTCGTTTTATTTTTTATTTTTACTTTTATTATCATTAGGTATGTATTAATTATTATCATATCAGGGTAAAGATATAATGGGATTTTCCTACATTATAGGACTTTTATATCAGCGAAAATTTTTGGTTGCTAAGCGCAGTTTCAATTTAACAGTCGCTGGGGGTCCCGCTAGTCTGAAAGGCACGAGTCGCCACTGGGAACTAATTGGAAAAGCGGTCATTTTAAACAAAGAAAGGGCGGTAAGAAGTATGCTTCTGTCCCCACAGATTTTGCACACTAAAGATTTTCGGTCGGAGGTTTCTATTAGAGTCTACCACATCAAAAGGGAACGAAGAATTCCCTAGTCTAGGATAGCCAAGGGCTTTAAAATCACCGACTATTTTCTTCTTCTCCCCCTCCCCCTTTCTCTCTCTCTCCCCCTTCTCTCTATCCCTTTTTCTCTCTTTCAAATTTTCTCTCTCTTTCTCTCTACCCCTCTCACTTTCTCTCAAACATTTTCTTCTTCTCCCCCTCCCCCTTTCTCTCTCTCTCCCCCTTCTCTCTATCCCTTTTTCTCTCTTTCAAATTTTCTCTCTCTTTCTCTCTACCCCTCTCACTTTCTCTCAAACATTTTCTTCTTCTCCCCCTCCCCCTTTCTCTCTCTCTCCCCCTTCTCTCTATCCCTTTTTCTCTCTTTCAAATTTTCTCTCTCTTTCTCTCTACCCCTCTCACTTTCTCTCAAACATTTTCTTCTTCTCCCCCTCCCCCTTTCTCTCTCTCTCCCCCTTCTCTCTATCCCTTTTTCTCTCTTTCAAATTTTCTCTCTCTTTCTCTCTACCCCTCTCACTTTCTCTCAAACATTTTCTTCTTCTCCCCCTCCCCCTTTCTCTCTCTCTCCCCCTTCTCTCTATCCCTTTTTCTCTCTTTCAAATTTTCTCTCTCTTTCTCTCTACCCCTCTCACTTTCTCTCAAACATTTTCTTCTTCTCCCCCTCCCCCTTTCTCTCTCTCTCCCCCTTCTCTCTATCCCTTTTTCTCTCTTTCAAATTTTCTCTCTCTTTCTCTCTACCCCTCTCACTTTCTCTCAAACATTTTCTTCTTCTCCCCCTCCCCCTTTCTCTCTCTCTCCCCCTTCTCTCTATCCCTTTTTCTCTCTTTCAAATTTTCTCTCTCTTTCTCTCTACCCCTCTCACTTTCTCTCAAACATTTTCTTCTTCTCCCCCTCCCCCTTTCTCTCTCTCTCCCCCTTCTCTCTATCCCTTTTTCTCTCTTTCAAATTTTCTCTCTCTTTCTCTCTACCCCTCTCACTTTCTCTCAAACATTTTCTTCTTCTCCCCCTCCCCCTTTCTCTCTCTCTCCCCCTTCTCTCTATCCCTTTTTCTCTCTTTCAAATTTTCTCTCTCTTTCTCTCTACCCCTCTCACTTTCTCTCAAACATTTTCTTCTTCTCCCCCTCCCCCTTTCTCTCTCTCTCCCCCTTCTCTCTATCCCTTTTTCTCTCTTTCAAATTTTCTCTCTCTTTCTCTCTACCCCTCTCACTTTCTCTCAAACATTTTCTTCTTCTCATCCTTTCTCTATTTCCCTCTCCCTTTCTCTTCCTTCCTTACTCCCTCTATCTCCCTCCATCCCTCCTTCATTTCTCTCTCCAACCCCTTCCTATCTCTCTCTCCCTCCTTTCTCTTTCTCAAATTTTGTCCTCTTTTCTCCTCCCTCTCACTTTCTCTCTCTCTTTCTCTTCCCTCCCTCTGTCAAACTGTTTCCTCCTCTCACTCTCAAACATTTTCTTCTTCTTCCCTCTCCCTTCCTCCTTTGTTGTCAAATTGACGTACATCTGCATCACTTTGAAAGTTTGAGCATTATCCCAAGAGTTAGGAGACAAATCCAGCTGGGAAGGTCCCCTCCACACTTGCCCCATTCCCGCGCTGGACGGCCAAACCAATCCTTTGGTAGAGGAAGGACATATTATTTGACTCGTCATTTTTTGCAACTGATAAATCTCCTATTATCCATTAGTGAAATCTTCGATTAACTCATTTTTGGAACTCGCCCTTTACGCACCCTTATTCGTCACTTCTGCCACATACTTATGTATATGGACACATAGACAGCATTAAGCAAAAAAGAACCGTCCATTCCTTTCTGCTCAATGCTGTCCATTTTAATTTACTAATTACGATTATGCTTACATTTATAGACCACTGTAATTGACCATATTATGAGTGTAATGAGCTAATGAGTAATAGGTAAAGGTGTGTCCACACATAGGCAACCGGCCGTCCATCGATCGCACACACCACGCACACCTATGTTTGGACACACCTTAATAGCCTTATCTTAACACAGTCGCTTCCGCCCATCTCCCAATTTCATTAACATTACTAATGTTTATTCTTCTCGTCTTGTGCACTCAACGTGTTGTGTTTTTTTCTCTTTTCTATATCGTTCGTTCTTGTTTTCTGTTTTGTTCGTTTCTGCCTGCCTCTTCTCCCCCTAACCTTGCCTGTGCCCACACTACTGGTTTCAACCCCCCTCCTCTCTCTATCGCCTGCCCCGTGTGTTATGCCCTCCGCGTCTGGAATGTCTGTGTTTTGTATTGTACTCTTGACGGAACCCTGCAGTTTCGTATATTCAAACACACTTAACCGACTTTCCTCTCATTTTATATGAATTCTCTCTCTCTTTCTCGCTCTCGCTCTCCCTCCCTCTTTCTCTCTCTCTCTCCCTCTTTCTCTCTCCCCTCTCTCTCTCTTTCTCCCTCTATCTGAATTCGACATATAAAAAAATAAATAATCTAAATCCTTCGTCCTTGCAATTTTCCTTTTTCTCCCTCCCCTGTTCCCCCTCTCTCTTTTCTCAGTTTTTTTCTCTCTCAAGGGAAAAATTCTAGCGTCTTAAAACTCTCCATATCCCCTCTCTCTCTCTATCCCCTCCCTCTTCCTCTCTATCCCATTTCTCCCTCCCTCCCTCGGCTGCCATTTTGGAAAATCTTGGAAAAAACGAGACATTATCCAGGCGTACAAGTCAAATCAATGTTTTTTTTCCTATTGGACAATGTCTCCTCCTCCTTCTTGTTCTTGTTCTTTTCTTTTTCCTCCTCCTCCTCCTCCTCCTTCTTCTCTTCTTTGTTCTTTTCTTTTTCCTCCTCTCTCGCCGTTTATTGTTCTCTTCCTGCTCCTCCGTCTTGTTCTTTTCCTTTTGCTCCTTCATCTTCTTCTCCTTTTTCTTTTTTCCTCCTCCTTCTCCTCCTTGTTCTTAGTCTTCTTCGCCTTTTATTGTTCTCCTCCTCCTCCTTCTTCTTTTGTTCCTCCTCCTTCCCTATTCTTCTTCGCCTTTTATTGTTCTTCTCCTCCTCCTTGTTCTGATTCTCCTTCTCCTTTTGTTCCTCATCCTTCCTCTTCTCCTCTTGTTCCTCATCCTTCCTCTTCTCCTCCTTTTGTTCCTCGTCTTTCCTCTCCTCTTCCTCCTCCTTGTTTTCTTCTCTTATTTTTCTGCACATTGTTTAAACGTTCATTTTTTGTCACAGCACGGGGCTAGGCTCCCTGAAGTGAGCGAGTTTTACGTATGGGCCGAAAGGACGTATAGCTAGAGCAGAGGTCTTATCCTCTTATTCCATAAGAGTTGAACTTTTTTTCCCTGCTGAAATTTAACCGCTTCTAACTCCGGACCGGTACTGAATAACTATGTCATATTTTTTTTTTTTTTTTTTTTTTTAGGTTTTAATGGCAGGCGGCTTCTAAATATACCTAAGTATTGCTCAACTCTTTTCTTGACCAATTTTTCGAAAGTCTCAGCCCTGTATTATAAACCTATATATTAGGTTCATTTTTCACTAAAAGTCACAGAAGTGGGTTGAGTTGAGGCCTATAGGGGACTTTAAAGTTTACTTTTATAATGGCAAACACCAAAGAGGGGGAGGTCAGGGGGAGACTTAATTACTTTTTGAGATGGTAGCCATTAGGCTTTAATGGCAGGATTCTCACACTGTGAGCTCTTCCACCCAACCAACGATCGCCAACAGGATAAACCTGTCGGCGGGATAGAAAAATAGGGGAAAGAAGAGAAGGGAAAAGAGAAGACGAAGGAATAATAATGGAATAGATTATCAAGCTTCAGGATAGAGGTGTTCCGTGACAAGAACTTTGAAGTCATATAATAGTGAAGATTGTAGGAAATTTTGTTTTCCAACTAATAGACAAATCCCCGATGCACTCTGATGTGGAGCGACTGAGATATTAGCGAAAAAGAGTGAAGGGTTTGGTCCAGTTTGGTGTGACTTTAATGTAGGCCTCGGCCCTCATGGGTTGTATCGTGCTGAAATCGAAAGGGAGAAGGAGGAAAAGACAGGAGAAAGCCATAAAAGGATAAAGTATAAAGGTCGCCTGGGGATAAAACCTGTTCAGGATAATGTAGGCTCTGGGCGGGAATCGAACCTTGGGGAAGGGAACTATTAGTTGAGGTTGGCCCCGGAGGCGTTCTCTACTACCTAACCCTTTGAAGTATATTATTAACCTTGGGAAATAATGATGGTAATAATAATAATAAAATTATGGGAGGGAAAAAGAAAGGTCGGCCGATGCGTATTAAAAATTTAATTTTGGTGCAATGTGCTGGAAGAGTTTTTCTTCTCCTCTTCCTCTTCCTTCTTCTACCTTTTCTTCTTCTTCTTCTTCTTCTTCTTCTTCTTCTTCTTCTTCTTCTTCTTCTTCTTCTTCTTTTGCTTCTTCGTCCTTTTTTTCTCTCCTTTTTCTTCTTCTCCTTCGTCTTCCTCTTCTCCTTAGTTTTCTTCTTCGTGTCTATTTTTCACAGTTTTTCTTCTTCTTCTCTATTTTATTTCCCGCGTTCTCGCATGAACGGACCGTTATCAGAGCATTAAGCTCAAACATGTGGAAAGTCAATAGAAAACGATTATCGGACGTGAACCAACGAAGAACGTAAAATAGGTAAGGAGGAGGAGATAAAGGAGAAAAATATGGAGAAGGAGAATGACGAAGGAAATATTTTTAAAGCATTCAGAGGAACCACCATCTCTAGAGCAGCTCACTATTTTGAAAATTTCAACAACAACCGACTACAACAACAACAACAAGAACGGACTACAACAACAACAACCACAACAACAACAACAACAACAACAACAACAACAACAACAACAACAACCACAACAACAACCACGAAAACTGCGATACGACAGTAATAATAATTACTCGTTTCTTCCCCCCCCCCCGCCGCCCACAAAAGGAGCATTTTAATGATTCTAGTAATCTAAGTTGGAGGTGTAAAAGTTGCACGAAAGCGGGATATAAAGTATATTATTATTACATGTATGCTTCAAAACTATTTAATGAGTGTGTACTGTGTACAGCTTTTTCTCAATTTTTAATGGGGGATTTTTTCTCATGGCGAGAAAGGGAGGGAGAGAGAGGAAGGGAGGGAGGGAAGGAAAGAGTGTGTGTGTGTTTGTTTGTTTGAGAGAGAGGGGGGGGGCAAAAGGAGAGAGAAAGTTCACTTTTTTTTTCCTCCGTCAAGTTGTTTCGAGTTTTTCGTTCATTTCCCCATTTTGAAAAATTCACCAGACATACTCTTGAACTTTCTCTCTCTCTCTTGCTCTTCTGTTCAAGTGCTGCTGTTATTTGTTGTTTTCCTTAAAAAACGAAAAAAGGTCCGTCAACGAGAAAACGCAAAAGTTCTCAAAAGTTCCGTCCAAACGAGAAACAGTATTGCACCTACAATAGTAGTTGTAGTTTACTCTTTACATAAAACGGCCCTTGGGTAACCTAACGCAGGGACATTCACAGGTAATAATAATTTCTCCCCATGTAACCCACTTTTCTTTTTATCCATTTTCTTTCCCTCTAACCCACTTTATTCTTTCCCTCTATCCTCCCTATTCTTTCCCTCTATCCAACTGTTTTGCATTTCTGTAGTGCAATTTGCATTTTTTCCTCCTCTCCAACATGCAAAACATATGGATTTATGCTTAGTACCTACCAGTACCTACCTGCTTCAAGAATTTACATTGTACATGAAGAGAGCCAGGAAAGAAAGCAAATCTCTGACCTTTTTTTTCTCTCTGTAACCCATTTTTCTTCATTTTTTTTCATTATCAAATTTTTACTTTCCATTACACTCTTCTTCTTTTGGCAGGAGCGACGGAATTCAGCTAGTATATAATAAGAATAAACATCTTCACCAATTCCCGTTTTTGGACGGGGTCGGTGTTTTTTGTCAGCCTCACAAACAGACCTAGGGTGATTGCTTTTGGACTGACGTTTGGTTTTGGCTACAAAAATTTACGAGTGCCCTTCGCACTCAACCTTTGCTGTTTCTTTAGCAAGGGAAATTTCAGACTGGTATCCTCCCTGTTTAAAGTTCCCAAGCCAGACTAAAAAAAAAAACCCTTACCGAACTGTTTAACCAAGAGTGACGTTAATTAATCCCATGGGAAAAAAGATCAAGTAGGTAAGTATGTATGATGTAAGATGTATGTTATTAAACCCATAAAATAAACGAGACCTTGTTTAGACCCCTGGGGTAAAGGAACTTTTTAGTCTCATTCGAGCGGGATAAACAAGGTATATTATATTCTATTAAACCCATAAAATAAACGAGACCTTATTGATAGATTCTGACGTAACTTTGTGAAGATTCATCTTGAAAAGAAGAACACAATAACTTTTACTCTTCCAACTGTGAAGAGTAAAAGTTATTGTGTTCTTCTTTTCAAAACGAGACCTTGTTTAGACTGCTGGGGTAAAGGGACTTTTTAGTCTCATTCGAGCAGGATAAACAAGGTATAGGTCTATTCTAGTATGTGATAGAAAGCCGTGTGATTTTCACACCAGACTTTCTCTTTTCTCCCCATGTAACCCACACATACATTTTTCATATAAATGGTATACCCATCCGTATAAGCAGAGCTTGTGCCACGGATGGGGAAGCTTGTGCCACGAATGGGGAAGCACCTGATAGTGTGTGGCTGGCCTAACGTGGCCCGAACACTAGGTAAACGGCAAAATTTCTGTATGTGTTGAAATATGCCCTTTTTTAAAATCTAGCTGTATACTCTTGACGGAACCCTGCAGTTTCGTATATTCAAACACACTTTTTTTCAATGCTTTTATCCCACAAGGCCCGTCTTTCTCCTCTCCCTCTCTATAACCTTTCCTACTTTCACATAATTATTCCCTTTTTTAAGGCAATTGTAGATGGTGGCCCCTCTCTCTCTCTCTCTCTCTCTCTCTCTCTCTCTCTCTCTCTCTCTCTGTCTCTCTCTCTTCCTCCCTCTATCAGAATTCGACATATAAAAAATTAATTAATCTAAATCCTTCGTCCTTCCAATTTTCCTTTTTCTCCCTCCCTCCCTTCTCTCTCCCTTGTTCCATTTCCCTCTCCCTCCCCTGTTCCCTCTCTCTCTCTCTCTCGCTCTTCTCAGTTTTTTTCTCTCTCAAGGGAAAAATTCTAGCGTCTTAAAACTCTCCATATCCCCTCTTCCTCTCTATCCCATTTCTCCCTCCCTCCCTCGGCTGCCATTTTGGAAAATCTTGGAAAAAACGAGACATTATCCAAGCGTACAAGTCAAATCAATGTTTTTTTTTCCCTATTGGACAATGTCTCCTCCTCCTTCTTGTTCTTTTCTTTTTCCTCCTCCTCCTCCTCCTTCTCCTACTCCTTCTTCTTCTTCTTCTTCTCCTCCTCCTCCTTGTTCTTTTCTTTTTCCTCCTTCTTCTTCTCCTCCTCCTCCTTCTTCTCCTCCTCCTCCTCCTTCTCTTCCTTGTTCTTTTCTTTTTCCTCGTCTCTCGCCGTTGTTTGTTCTCTTCCTGCTCCTCCGTCTTGTTCTTTTCCTTTTGCTCCTTTTTCTTTTTTCCTCCTCCTTCTCCTCCTTGTTCTTAGTCTTCTTCGCTTTTTATTGTTCTTCTCCTCCTCCTCCTTGTTCTGATTCTCCTTCTTCTTTTGTTCCTCCTCCTTCCCTATTCGTCTTCACCTTTTATTGTTCTTCTCCTCCTTGTTCTGATTCTCCTTCGCCTTTTGTTCCTCATCCTTTCTCTTCTCCTCTTGTTCCTCATCCTTCCTCTCCTCCTCCTGCTCCTCCTCCTCCTCCTCCTCCTCTTTAATATAAACCTTGTAAGTTGTTTTTTTACTTTCCTTATCCTATAGGAAGGAAAGTAATGTTTTTTTACTTTCCTTATCCTATGTTGGCCCCGGAGGCGTTCTCTACTACCTAACCCTTTGAAGTATATTATTAACCTTGGGAAATAATGATGGTAATAATAATAATAAAATTATGGGAGGGAAAAAGAAAGGTCGGCCGATGCGTATTAAGAATTTAATTTTGGTGCAATGTGCTGGAAGAGTTTTTCTTCTCCTCCTCCTCCTCCTCCTCCTCCTTTTCCTCTTTACTTACCGTCTTCTTCTTCTCCTCCTCCTCCTTTTCCTCTTTACTTACCGTCTTCTTCTCCTCCTCCTTTTCCTTCTTCTACCTTTTCTTCTTCTTCTTCTTCTTTTGCTTCTTCGTCCTTTTTTTCTCTCCTTTTTCTTCTTCTCCTTCGTCTTCCTCTTCTCCTTAGTTTTCTTCTTCGTGTCTATTTTTCACAGTTTTTCTTCTTCTTCTCTATTTTATTTCCCGCGTTCTCGCATGAACGGACCGTTATCAGAGCATTAAGCTCAAACATGTGGAAAGTCAATAGAAAA
>NW_007381103.1:3427-16306 GCF_000475195.1 Diaphorina citri | reverse complement strand
CTCTCTCTCTCTCTCTCTCTCTCTCTCTCTCTCTCTCTCTCTCTCTCTCTCTCTCTCTCTCTCTCCTTCTCCTTCTCCCTGGTTGATGGAGGTTTACTCAAAGAAAAGACTAAGCGAAAGAGAAGCAGGGAGAAGTAGATATCTGCAGAATAAAAGACATAAGGGATATTATTTTACCTCTCTTTATTTACCGGTAAAAGTGGGTAGCAGGTGGATTCGAGCATAATAAGCTCTCATTTTATGGATTTGTCTCAGTGACACTCGTTAAACTGTGATGCCGAAGACCTTTGTTGATATCACTTTATGTCCATGAATGATCAGAGCTGTTCCATAGTGAAGGAACATTTTCAGTTTAATGGATTATATTAAGCAATTTGATTGGTTCATTTGAACCTTTTTAGTCCGTCCTTCCTTTATTATTACGATAGTAATATAAAAAGGTATTGTGGACGGGCTGTTGTATTCGCTTTGGTGTCTGTCTGTCTGTCCCCATAGTAGAACTTATCCAAACCTGGTCGACCTATATATCAAATTAAAGGTCTGTTGGCCTTACTGTTGGCTTTCTTCGAATTTTCACTCTTCACAACTTTGAACCGTTCCATTTAGACACGAAAAAGGAGCTTCTAAACTTGGGTGTGAACTTGCTTTTCACTCAAAATTAGACCCTATCCATCGGTACCTCTGGTGAAACTCACGTTCGTTTTCGCGTGAAGTCAGACTTCAAAGTCGATTTCTTGGTATTACCACAAAACTTTGTTGATGACTATGATTTAGGTATGTTTTAAGATATGGAAACAAATAAGTAAATAGTCTCTATTTAATAGAGAAATGTACCTATTTACTACCTATATTTATCTAGTAATTACTCAGCTTCCTAATGATAAATACCGGACCTGACGAGCAGGTCAATCACTGATTGGAAATAGAGAGAGAGCGAGAGAGAGGGAGAGAGAGAGAGAGAGGGAGAGAGAGAGAGAGAGAGAGAGAGAGGGAGAGAGAGAGAGCGAGCGAGAGAGAGAGGGAGAGAGGGAGAGAGAGAGTGGAAAGAGGTAACTCAGGAAACTGGAATGTATTAGATATTAGAGGAATACTCGTATGTGAATGAAAAAGCTAGAAGATGTACCTAGATTGATTGTTGATGACTATGATTTAGGTATGTTTTAAGATATGGAAACAAATAGGTAAATAGTCTCTATTTAATAGAGAAATAGGTATGTTAGGTACCTATCACTAAAAATGCAAATCAGTTCAAAAAGTACCTAAGTGAAGTAAAAAATAAGATCAAGTGAAAAGTATGAATGAAATGTTTTATTGAAAATAGCTCGCGCTTTTTTATGCCACTTTCTTTTGTGTCAAGAACACAATAGAAAATGTTAATTACTTGTGCTATTGTACTTTCTGATGATTTATACCTAGGTGGATATTTTCTATTGAGAAATGAAGTCTTTCTCTAGATTTTAATTCATGGCCCTGACCTTAAGTGCAAAACCGCGAAAATAATGAGAATTTTCATAATAAATGACCTTGAACTAGTGCATCAATGAAAAGGGTCAAGGTCATTCACCTGGCTGATTTTTATTTCACTTGAAGAGTTGAAGAAAAATCACCTACCTTGTGGATATCTACAATCAAGGTTCTGATTACAAAAATCAATCCTCGCCAATCAAATCTGGAATAAGATCCCCAGAGATAGTAACAATTGTCGAATTTCGATTTCAATGAGAAACTCGCAAAAATCAACCCATCATTTTAAAATTTTGATCAAAGGCCTGGTTGAAATCAAACAAATAGGTACACCCATGCCTACAAAGCACACACTGTTTAGACTGCTCATGTAAAGGAACTAATGGGACTTTTCAGTGACATCCAGCAACCTTGTTTAAATATGACTACCGTTTTCCAAAATAGCACAAATAATTTATGGTGGAAGATTTGAAATTCGAACAGTTTATTTATTCGATCAAAAAACCGGTAAATTTATCAAACAAAATTACAAAATAGTTTGTTCAACAGGGAAAATATAAACATGAATAATCTACATTAATTTATTACCAGCTCTAATCTAATTTTAATTCAAAACTTGGGTATTCAATATTAATGTAAAAGTTAATTTAAATTTTGAACAACGATACTCATAAACAAAAGCTAATTAATCTGAAAATAACGGGAGGAAAATAGGACACCGCTAATTACGTCGTAGGAAAATAAATCGTCAACTTTTACGTGTTTTATACTCGTAAGTAAAGTTACACAGAAAACACAGAAAAAATCGGTGATAAAACCGTAGTAGAGATCAACACCAAAAAACGCTTTCGAATTTCACGATTTATTGAATTTTATTTTCGAATTTGCATTAGAAATCGTTCGAAAAAAAAGTGTCTTGTCCACACCAGCTGCTCAAGTCTTGGGCACAGGAGGCGAACTGAAAATACCTACTGAAACTGCCACTTGCTTCAAATTTTCAAATGTTGATATTCTTTCTTCCCCAAGTCGCGTTTTCTCCTCTCTCTCTCTCTCTCTCTCTCTCTCTCTTCAACACCCGCGTTTTTTTTATCTCACTTCACACGCTTCCACTTGTGATTCTCTCTCTCTTTTCTCTATTAAACTCTCTATTATTCTCTTCTACCTCTCTCTCTTCCCTTTCCTTCGGCACCTATCTACCCCTATTATAGTACCTTTTAATCTCTCACTCTTCTTCTCTCTTTCCCTCTCTCTCTTTCTTTCTCTCTCTCTCTCTTTCCCTCTCTCTCTTTCTTTCTTTCTCTTTCTCTCTCTCGCTCTCTTATCACAGTTCCCAATACATCAGACGAAAATGAGTTCAAAAGGTGAAGACTGGGTGACAAGTTTACTGAAAATATGCAGTCATATTGTATTGACAAGGAGATACGAGATATAAACACGTAGGTTCTTGAGGCCCGTTTTACTACGTGAGGGAGAGAGAGAGAATAGAAAGAAAGGAAGGAAGGAGGAAGAAGAAAATGAAGAATTGAATTGAATGAAAATTTTATTTACAAAGGTACCTACTACCTTACTCAACAACACAAATGATGGTAAAAATATTATTTAAGTACAGTCAGTAGAGACGCCTCAAAAACCTTCTAAACAGCAACCATTGAGTGAAATCCTGAAGTCATCACCCCTTTGGTTTGTCTCGAACGGTATGTCCCAGTTTTATAAATTTTGGCAAACATGTGAAACATCCAAAGAACATTTGCTCGTTCGATTTTGAGATCAATGGGGCCTAATAGCCTCTAACAGGAGTAACAGGACCTAAATGATGGATTGATGGGCCTTTTTCTAAATGACTTCTACAGGTCACTGAACTATTACCATGGACCAACAATAACAACATGTTGACAGCCTAATAAAGCACTATAAGTCTATAACCATACTTCTTCAGCTTACAGGTCACACCTATGTCAGTGAAGACGTTGAAATCTTTTCCTCAGAAAATATTCTCATAAATTGAGAGAAAGGAATTTTCTTCGTGAATGCGGTGCTCGTGGGTTTAATATAATGTGCTCACTATGAGTAAACAAAACAAAACAAAACTGATGTTCGTATGTTTCTAACTTGCTCAACGAGTTTGTTGCGGGAAATACCTCAAGCATAAGATGGGAGAGGCAGAAATGTGAGAAATGGCAAGGCTAAGGCGTTTTTTCCTTTTGGAAAATAAGGAAAATGCGGGAAATCGTTCAACCACTTATAAGTGGCATGGTAGCGCCTGTACTAAGCCATGTCAAATCCAAGATGTCGCATTCCCGACCATCGATGGTCTAGTGTTCAGTTTCCACTGGACCAGTGCAGTGGGCAGTTTTCCAGTAGTCAGTTTCCCGAAAGGAAAATTATACATCTAAACTTGGATACTTTTCTCGGAAGGGAAATGGGGCAGCTACACTCTTCCAACAATCTCGAGATAATCCCATTTGCCCCACGAGGGTCTTCATCGAAAAATCCTCGAAAGATACTTATCAGGTGAAGTTTTGATTAGGCCTGCCCGTTTGCCCATTCAGTAAACAGGATTAACTTCTTTTCCGCTGGCATAAAGGAAATTTTTTGATGAAAGATGAGAGTAAGAGAGAGAGCTGCGGGGAGAAAGTAAACAGGAAAATAATAGAGAGTAAATATTGTAGAGACGAGAGCGACCTAGCTACTTTATTTGAAAAATTCTAAAAGCTTCTTGAAAAGATAACCACCAAAAACATTCCCTGTAAAAATAAGGCCAAGTTCCTGACCTCATCCTCCTCAAAAAGTCAGCCCATGAATGTAGTGATATCATACATTAAGGCCAAGTCTGATCACTGGGTTGTCCCAAGGCCCAGGCCTCACTTCTCTCCCTCTTCCATGAGAAACACTGTGATTATGTTTCACTGGCCTGACACTTGGCCAGTTTTTCTATGTCAGTGAAGACGTTGAAATCTTTTCCTCAGAAAATATTCTCATAAATTGAGAGAAAGGAATTTTCTTCGTGAATGCGGTGCTCGTGGGTTTAATATAATGTGCTCACTATGAGTAAACAAAACAAAACTGATGTTCGTATGTTTCTAACTTGCTCAACGAGTTTGTTGCGGGAAATACCTCAAGCATAAGATGGGAGAGGCAGAAATGTGAGAAATGGCAAGGCTAAGGCGTTTTTTCCTTTTGGAAAATAAGGAAAATGCGGGAAATCGTTCAACCACTTATAAGTGGCATGGTAGCGCCTGTACTAAGCCATGTCAAATCCAAGATGTCGCATTCCCGACCATCGATGGTCTAGTGTTCAGTTTCCACTGGACCAGTGCAGTGGGCAGTTTTCCAGTAGTCAGTTTCCCGAAAGGAAAATTATACATCTAAACTTGGATACTTTTCTCGGAAGGGAAATGGGGCAGCTACACTCTTCCAACAATCTCGAGATAATCCCATTTGCCCCACGAGGGTCTTCATCGAAAAATCCTCGAAAGATACTTATCAGGTGAAGTTTTGATTAGGCCTGCCCGTTTGCCCATTCAGTAAACAGGATTAACTTCTTTTCCGCTGGCATAAAGGAAATTTTTTGATGAAAGATGAGAGTAAGAGAGAGAGCTGCGGGGAGAAAGTAAACAGGAAAATAATAGAGAGTAAATATTGTAGAGACGAGAGCGACCTAGCTACTTTATTTGAAAAATTCTAAAAGCTTCTTGAAAAGAAGTACAGTCAGTAGAGACGCCTCAAAAACCTTCTAAACAGCAACCATTGAGTGAAATCCTGAAGTCATCACCCCTTTGGTTTGTCTCGAACGGTATGTCCCAGTTTTATAAATTTTGGCAAACATGTGAAACATCCAAAGAACATTTGCTCGTTCGATTTTGAGATCAATGGGGCCTAATAGCCTCTAACAGGAGTAACAGGACCTAAATGATGGATTGATGGGCCTTTTTCTAAATGACTTCTACAGGTCACTGAACTATTACCATGGACCAACAATAACAACATGTTGACAGCCTAATAAAGCACTATAAGTCTATAACCATACTTCTTCAGCTTACAGGTCACACCTATGTCAGTGAAGACGTTGAAATCTTTTCCTCAGAAAATATTCTCATAAATTGAGAGAAAGGAATTTTCTTCGTGAATGCGGTGCTCGTGGGTTTAATATAATGTGCTCACTATGAGTAAACACAAATTCGAAAATAAAATTCAATAAATCGTGAAATTCGAAAGCGTTTTTTGGTGTTGATCTCTACTACGGTTTTATCACCGATTTTTTTCTGTGTAACTTTACGTACGAGTATAAAACACGTAAAAGTTGACGATTTATTTTCCTACGACGTAATTAGCGGTGTCCTACTGTCCTATTTTCCTCCCGTTATTTTCAGATTAATTAGCTTTTGTTTATGAGTATCGTTGTTCAAAATTTAAATTAACTTTTACATTAATATTGAATACCCAAGTTTTGAATTAAAATTAGATTAGAGCTGGTAATAAATTAATGTAGATTATTCATGTTTATATTTTCCCTGTTGAACAAACTATTTTGTAATTTTGTTTGATAAATTTACCGGTTTTTTGATCGAATAAATAAACTGTTCGAATTTCAAATCTTCCACCATAAATTATTTGTGCTATTTTGGAAAACGGTAGTCATATTTAAACAAGGTTGCTGGATGTCACTGAAAAGTCCCATTAGTTCCTTTACATGAGCAGTCTAAACAGTGTGTGCTTTGTAGGCATGGGTGTACCTATTTGTTTGATTTCAACCAGGCCTTTGATCAAAATTTTAAAATGATGGGTTGATTTTTGCGAGTTTCTCATTGAAATCGAAATTCGACAATTGTTACTATCTCTGGGGATCTTATTCCAGATTTGATTGGCGAGGATTGATTTTTGTAATCAGAACCTTGATTGTAGATATCCACAAGGTAGGTGATTTTTCTTCAACTCTTCAAGTGAAATAAAAATCAGCCAGGTGAATGACCTTGACCCTTTTCATTGATGCACTAGTTCAAGGTCATTTATTATGAAAATTCTCATTATTTTCGCGGTTTTGCACTTAAGGTCAGGGCCATGAATTAAAATCTAGAGAAAGACTTCATTTCTCAATAGAAAATATCCACCTAGGTATAAATCATCAGAAAGTACAATAGCACAAGTAATTAACATTTTCTATTGTGTTCTTGACACAAAAGAAAGTGGCATAAAAAAGCGCGAGCTATTTTCAATAAAACATTTCATTCATACTTTTCACTTCTTGATCTTATTTTTTACTTCACTTAGGTACTTTTTGAACTGATTTGCATTTTTAGTGATAGGTACCTAACATACCTATTTCTCTATTAAATAGAGACTATTTACCTATTTGTTTCCATATCTTAAAACATACCTAAATCATAGTCATCAACAAAGTTTTGTGGTAATACCAAGAAATCGACTTTGAAGTCTGATTTCACGCGAAAACGAACGTGAGTTTCACCAGAGGTACCGATGGATAGGGTCTAATTTTGAGTGAAAAGCAAGTTCACACCCAAGTTTAGAAGCTCCTTTTTCGTGTCTAAATGGAACGGTTCAAAGTTGTGAAGAGTGAAAATTCGAAGAAAGCCAACAGTAAGGCCAAGAAGTCATACGGATCTACGAAGTATGAGGAGGTGAAGACCGGAGTACAAGCGGATCTTCTGGAGCTGAGGAGTTTCGGAGTGGAGGCGGCTGGCAGCCAGACAACAGGTAAGAATTTTTTTTCTGTGTTTCGCTTTTGATTTCATTACTGTCAGCTAACGGCAATCATAGACCATGGACCATTGACCCTAGCTTATGGACAATCGCCGAGACCTTCGACCCTCGTACTATTTTGTGTCCGCAACGGAGTCCTTAACCTCCTGCTTAAGATAAAATACTAGTTCCAATTTTCTCATTTTCTGCGAGGGTCAGTAGGTACTACGGTTGGAGAATGGTTTGTTTATTTTCTTTGATCGGGTCTGGGTCTCCGTCGAGAAATGCTACTGAACCTTCTCACTTGAC
Source organism: Diaphorina citri (assembly GCF_000475195.1). Taxonomy (NCBI): domain Eukaryota; kingdom Metazoa; phylum Arthropoda; class Insecta; order Hemiptera; family Psyllidae; genus Diaphorina; species Diaphorina citri. Next base: position 8,836 of record NW_007381103.1, on the reverse strand, counting down.
CTCACTCTAACAACTTTCTACCAGCGGCGATAGCACGTTGAATACACTAGCTCCCAATGGCTTACTGAAGTTCAGAAACAAAGAAAATCGTGTTTAATATCCAGATGAGTGCCAATCTGGCAATTGCAATTGCTTTCTGCTGGCTTTTTAGGCGGGTAGCTTGTGACCGAGCGAAGGGATTGGAGGGTTAAACCCCGTCAACATATTTTCAGGAACGCGGCCCTGGTAAGAAAGATGGGCAGAATAAAAAAGCAAGAAAACCATTGAAGGTACAAGAAAAGAACAAAAAGGATATTGAGGATTAAGTGTGAGACAAAAAAGTAGGTAGGTAGGTACCTATGTATAGGACTCTGTGCAGTTAGGGCAGTGTGGACGTGTTTCAGTCGATCAGAGTGTGGACAGGCTGCTTTGGATAGGCCAGCTTTTTCATCTACAATCTACATCTTCTAGCTTTTTCATTCACATAAGAGTATTCCTCTAATATCTAATACATTCCAGTTTCCTGAGTTACCTCTTTCTACTCTCTCTCTCCCTCTAGAAAATATCCACCTAGGTATAAATCATCAGAAAGTACAATAGCACAAGTAATTAACATTTTCTATTGTGTTCTTGACACAAAAGAAAGTGGCATAAAAAAGCGCGAGCTATTTTCAATAAAACATTTCATTCATACTTTTCACTTCTTGATCTTATTTTTTACTTCACTTAGGTACTTTTTGAACTGATTTGCATTTTTAGTGATAGGTACCTAACATACCTATTTCTCTATTAAATAGAGACTATTTACCTATTTGTTTCCATATCTTAAAACATACCTAAATCATAGTCATCAACAAAGTTTTGTGGTAATACCAAGAAATCGACTTTGAAGTCTGATTTCACGCGAAAACGAACGTGAGTTTCACCAGAGGTACCGATGGATAGGGTCTAATTTTGAGTGAAAACCAAGTTCACACCCATCAGCGAAGTTTAGAAGCTCCTTTTTCGTGTCTAAATGGAACGGTTCAAAGTTGTGAAGAGTGAAAATTCGAAGAAAGCCAACAGTAAGGCCAAGAAGTCATACGGATCTACGAAGTATGAGGAGGTGAAGACCGGAGTACAAGCGGATCTTCTGGAGCTGAGGAGTTTCGGAGTGGAGGCGGCTGGCAGCCAGACAACAGGTAAGACATTTTTTTCTGTGTTTCGCTTTTGATTTCATTTCTGTCAGCTAACGGCAATCATAGACCATGGACCATTGACCCTAGCTTATGGACAATCGTCGAGACCATCGACCTTCGTACTATTTTGTGTCCGCAACGGAGTCCTTAACCTCCTGCTTAAGATAAAATACTAGTTCCAATTTTCTCTTTTCTGCGAGGGTCAGTAGGCACTACGGTTGGAGAATGGTTTGTTTATTTTCTTTGATCGGGTCTCCGTCGGGAAATCCTACTGAAACTTCTCACATGACCTCACTCTATAACAACTTTCTACCAGCGGCGATAGCACCTTGAATACCTACACTAGCTCCCAATGGCTTACTGAAGTTCAGAAACAAAGAAAATCGTGTTTAATATCCGGATGAGTGCCAATCTGGCAATTGCTTTCTGCTGGCTTTTTAGGCGGGTAGCTTGTGACCGAGCGAAGGGATTGGAGGGTCAACATATTTTCAGGAACGCGGCCCTGGTAAGAAAGATGGGCAGAATAAAAAAAGCAAGAAAACCATTGAAGGTACAAGAAAAGAACAAAAAGGAAATTGAGGATTAAGTGTGAGACAAAAAAGTATGTAGGTACCTATGTATATAAAAAAAAAAGAAAACAATTTAATTTTCAACTTGGATGAGGAAAAGGTGAAAGGAAGAGCAAGAGATGGAAGAGGGCAGAAATATCCAACACCTAACGTCGAAAAGTTTTTCCCTCGACATTCATCTTAATTTTGTGACGTCACACTTTATCCTTCTTTTTCTCTATCTTTTCTTATTTCTTTCTCCCTATCTCTCTCTCTTTTCTTATTTCTCTCTCCCTCTCTCTCTTTCTATTTTTCATTTATTTCAACTAAATATTCTTGTCAGAAACCCAGAATTTCTCAGAATTGTTTTTGGACATATGGCATAGGCCCGTATCAAAAAAGTGTAGGTAGGTACCTATAGTTTAATGGTATATGATCAGATGATCACTATCCTTGGAATATTTCTTCAAGTACCTATTAGTATAATTTTATCAAAAATAACCTTTTTTTCGGGTGGGACCTGTTAGCTTTTGTGTGTACCAGTCGTTACCACTGTATCGTGTGTCAATACTACTGAAGAAACATTTCCTTTAATACCACAATTTGGTAAAATAACTTAATTAGATCAAATGCCCACTTGAAGTCTCAAAAACCTCAAAAGTTTGTGCAGGTGTTTTCGATTGAGGTCTCGAAATCACACCTGTTTCTTTCTTTTCTTTTTTTCTTCTTCTTCCTCCTCTTTTTCTTCTTCTCCTTCTCCTCCTCCATCATCTTCTTTAACTGTCTCTCAACTATCGGAAACTGTCAACCCAACTGGGAAATTACTGCGTCCGCCCGCACTTGCTCCTGTAGAAAATGCTACAAAAACGGCTAACTTTTTCGATAACTTTTCGACTGCGAGACACGTTCTGGATAAGTAAGTTCAAAATAAAGTAGGCAAAGTTCTGAAGGAAAAGCTGGGTGGGAAGGGATTAAGAGAATCAACTTTGCCTCTATTTCAGCTACGAGGATGTCAACTTTGCCTCTGACATAGTTTTGTAGGTCATAGGTACGACTCATTGGAAACTTGTGAGCTTGGCAGGTTTGGGATATTATGTTAATCGGATTTTTGGGATTTTCAACCCAACTGGGAAATTACTGCGTCCGCCCGCACTTGCTCCTGTAGAAAATGCTACAAAAACGGCTAACTTTTTCGATAACTTTTCTACTGCGAGACACGTTCTGGATAAGTAAGTTCAAAATAAAGTAGGCAAAGTTCTGAAGGAAAAGCTGTGTGGGAAGGGATTAAGAGAATCAACTTTGCCTCTATTTCAGCTACGAGGATATCAACTTTGCCTCTGACATAGTTTTGTAGGTCATAGGTAAGACTCATTGGAATCTTGTGAGCTTGGCAGGTTTGGGATATTATGTTAATCGGATTTTTGGGATTCAACAATGGGGATAAGTATGAGATGTTCCGATATTTTGTGAGGGATTACTCGCAGAGTGTTTAACAAAACTCTAAAGTACTCTAAACTAAACAATCTGATTGGTTAACAAGCTGGGCCCGTCCCTCCGGGAATTTTTTAGCCCGTAGTTTATTCGATCGTGATTAAAGAAAATCAGTACCTACCTATGTAGTTATTCTTGATTTGATTTTTTGATTTTACTTTCATGTAATGATTTAAAATCAAGACTAGAGCCCGTTCTCCCTTTATTCCCAATATAAGGTTTAAGTCACCCATCCATTTATTGGCCTTGCTCGGCGTAGCTTAACACAGGTGACGCTAAAACCGGTCTTAAAATAACGACCGAAGTGTTATCTAAAACTTTCTCGCTTTGAGTTTATAGGTCGTCGCGACAAATTTCGAGATCAGAGCTCATTTGTGTGAGAAAATGTGAAAAAAATCCCCCAAAAACCAGTTTTTTTTTTTTTGTTTTTTTGTTTTTTGGCTTCATAGTTTTCTGGACAAAATTTGCACCAAGACCTTTAATTTGATATATAGGCCGACCAGGTTTGGATAAGTTCTACTATGGGGACAGACAGACACCAAAGCGAATACAACAGCCCGTCCACAATAGGTACCTTTTTATATTTTACTATCGTAATAATCAAGGAAGGACGAGCTAAAAAGGTTCAAATGAACCAATCAAAATGCTTAATATAATCCACTAAACTGAAAATGTTCCTTCACTATGGAACAGCTCTGATCATTCATGGACATAAAATGATATCAACAAAGGTCTTCGGCATCCTTAAACACAAAGCTCAACGAGTGTCACTGAGACAAATCCATAAAATGAGAGCTTATTATCCACGAATCCACCTGCTACCCACTTTTACCGACTATTAAATAAAGAGAGGTAAAATAATATCCCTTATGTCTCTTATTCTGCAGATATCTACTTCTCCAGTTCTCCCTGCTTCTCTTTCGCCTTTTCTTTGAGTAAACCTCCATCAGCCAGAGAGAAAGAGAGAGAGAGAGGAGAGAATGGGAAAGAGAAAAGCAGAGATCACGAAGAGAGAAAAACGGGGGAACATCAGCGTTTTAATATTTCATTTGAAAGACATTTTTTCCCCTTCCCAGAGGTTATTTTATCCTCAAGTAAACATTACACATTGAGCTCCAACTGATAATGCATGAAAATACAAGTGTCTATAGAAACATAATATTAAGTAGATACATGAAGATAAAGGCACGTATATATACCTGTTTATGTATTTATATTTTCTGCACTAACAGACATACAGGGACTGTTAAAAGGGAAAATAAAATTGCTAGAAAAGCAACTGAGGAAAAAGCCAAAGCAGATGGTTGGTGAGCCAAAACCACCATATACCTACGAGTATAAAAATACTTCTTGTTATCTCGTGTATTGTAACATTGTACCAAATAGATCTACAATATTTGTATTACCAATTTATCTACTAGGTTAAACTTAACATCACCTACTTACTAGAGATCTTAACGTTTGCATCTAGTCACTATATCAATGGAAGTGTATCAACACTATATTTTAGTGGAGATGTTTCAACTCCCATATATCTATCTAAATAAACACTATTACTGTTTCAACACCCAAGCCTAACCACTATCACCATTAGTGGAGATACCTGAACAACCGTAAATCTAAACACTACTAGTCGATTGGCCTCCAAAACCGAACCTAAATACTATTGGTGGAGATGTCTCAACTCCCAGATTTAAACATACATAGTACATACCCACTATATTTCCCATTATTGAGCTTCTTGGCGAACCCTTTATAAGTTTATACCCATACCCATTTACGTATTATGAGCATTTATATGTTTATGATTATATCCACATAGCTATAACACATTATACACATACTTCTAGACAATCTAGACTGACGTTTTTCTTTTCAGTCATGAATTGCATCAGTTTTAAAACATGACCTACATTTGGGTGCATGTCATTACAAAATTTCTTTCCATCTCTTTCCCTCGCACAGCAGACTCCCTACCTCTGACTCGTTTCCATCTCTCTCCCTCTCACAGCAGACGATCTCTGTTCCCTTTGACGTTTCTCAACCGCTGTCTAGAGAGTCTAGTATTAGTTTCCTCTCATCCACTTTTACATTGCATTCCTCCAGCTTATTCTATCTGTTATGTTACCGCATGATTAGGGTGTTTGTGAGGTTTGAAATAGATCAGTTGCGCTTACTTGGGTGATGTTTCAAAGTCAAAAAGCAGGAAAAAT
>NW_007381103.1:2284-2889 GCF_000475195.1 Diaphorina citri | reverse complement strand
AACTCCCCCCTCCCTATTCATAATTATGGAAAACCCATTTTTTTTTTTTTTTTTTTTTTTATTTTCCTCATTTATACTTCGTGTAGGTATGTACCTACCTATCTACTCACAAAAATAGATATTAATCTATCTTAAAACTAGTGCTGATGCTTGTCCCCTGAAGGACCAATTTTTCAAATGCCATTTTACTACCTATTTAAATAAATAAATAATAATACCAATTATCTAGTTACCTACCTTCCTAATGTCCCAGAAATCTCTTTCAACGGGAAAAATTGAATTTCTTCTTTTCTTTTCTTCTTCTACTTCTTCTTCTTCGTCTTCTTTTTCTTCTTCTTCTTCTCTTTTTTTTCTTCCGTTTCCTTTCCGACCACTTAAAGTTGATCTTAAATGTTCCCAACAAAGATTATTTATATTTCTGTAGGTAGGTAGGTAGGTATAGTAGTCTATTGAATTTCAATAAAAAGAGGAGTGGGTAAAGAAGATAACCCACCTTAAGGTGGATTTCCACCAACGCGACCTCTGTCGTGCGACAATGTCGCGCGACGTGACCTGTTTTCACTTGCAACATTTGTCGCGCGACGTGACCTGTTTTCACTTGCAAG
>NW_007381103.1:0-2274 GCF_000475195.1 Diaphorina citri | reverse complement strand
TCTCTCTCTCTCTCTCTCTCTCTCTCTCTCTCTCTCTCTCTCTCTCTCTCTCTCTCTCTCTCTCTCTCTTTTCTTATTTCTCTCTCCCTATCTCTCTCTCTTTCTATTTTTCATTTATTTCAACTAAATATTCTTGTCAGAAACCCAGAACTAAATATTCTTGTCAGAAACCCAGAAACAGAATTGTTTTTGGACATATGGCGGAGGAATATAATAAATATTTATCAACCATGACAGATCCGGGTAAACAGTCATCTTGCACATAAGACTATGACTAGGTATATTTCATTTTTCTGAACTATTACCATGGACCAACAATATCAACATGTCGACAGCCTAATAAAGCACCATAACCATACTTCTTCAGCTTACAGGTCACCTTGGCGGAGGCCCGTATCAAAAAAGTGTAGGCACCTATAGTTTAATGGTATATGATCAGATGATCACTATCCTTGGAATATTTCTTCAGGTACCTATTAGTATAATTTTATCAAAAATAACCTTTTTTTCGGGTGGGACCTGTTAGCTTTTGTTTGTACCAGTCGTTACCACTGTCAATATTATCGTGTGTCAATACTACTAAAGAAACATTTCCTTTAATACCACAATTTGATAAAATAACTTAATTTGATCAAATGCCCACTTGAAGTCTCAAAAACCTCGAAAGTTTGCGGAGGTGTTTTCGATTGAGGTCTCGAAATCACACCTGTTTCTTTCTTTTCTTTTTTTCTTCTTCTTCTTCCTCCTCTTTTTCTTCTTCTCCTCCTCCTGCTCCTTCTCCTTGTCCTCTATTTCCAATCAGTGATTGACCTGCTCGTCAGGTCCGGTATTTATCATTAGGAAGCTGAGTAATTACTAGATAAATATAGGTAGTGAATACATAGATAAATATAGATACAAATGTAGGTAGTAAATAGGTACATAGGTAGATTACCCGTACTTCGTATTTCTATCTCTGCAGATAAAGTGATTATTTTTTAATTATCTACCCTTTCCTCTACTCGTCCTTCTCCTAATATTTTTCCCCTCTCCACCCCCTCCTCCCCTTTTTTCCTTCTGACCCTCCTCCTGTTATCTCCTCTCCTCCCTTTCAGCTCCTTTTCCCTTCTCCTCCTCCTCCTCCTATTCCTTCTTCTTCCTCCTCTCTTTTTCCCTTTTCCACCTCCTCCTTTTCTCTTCTCTCCTTCTCGTCCTCTTCCTCCTCCTCCTATTCCTTCTTCTTCCCCCTCTCTTTTTCCCTTCCCCACTTCCCCACTTCCTCCTCTTTTTCCTTCTTCCTCCCCCTCCTCTATCCCTCCACTCCTCTCCTTCATCTCCTTCTTCCTTCCCTCCTTATGTTACTTGCTGTGGAGTAGGTTTGAGCGATGAGGGAAGAGAGAAACATTAATGCTTTGGGGAAATACTAACCACTGATGAATCACCTCTTTCTTCCTATCTCTCACTCCCTATATCTCTCTCTCTCACTCACTCCCTCTCTCTCTCTCCCTCTCCCTCTCCCTCTCCCTCTCTCTCTCTCTCTCTCCCTCTCTCTCTCTCCCTCTCCCTCTCCCTCTCCCTCTCTCTCTCTCTCTCTCCCTCTCTCTCTCTCTCTCTCTCTCTCTCTCTTTCTTTCTTTCTCTTTCTCTCTCTCGGTATCACATGTGCTCTTTTTTTTGGTACTAATGAATGTTTTCACCCTTTTCGGTTCCCATATGGTACCAGCCGTTCCGAGAACGAACCTTATCCGTTTAGGATAAAATCCACCCCGGGCAGGAATCGAACCGGCGACATGGCGCTTACAAGGCAGACGTGCCACCCTCCAAGCTAACTAGACTGGCGAGAGAAATCACTTTGGTCACTTCAATCATTAATCAGAATAATCAGTATTTATTTCATATGCAACTTGATGTGTCTTGCATTCGACCCATTGATAAATTGCACTAACTCTTAACATATGACACTATTCCATGACTGATAGTACTGATACGATATCCAATGACATTACAACCTTAGGTGTCGAATTTCAGTATCTATCTACCTATTTTTAGCTCACTCGGTTACGCTTTTTGCTGAATAGATGACGAAATTCCTTGGGTTTGTAACTAGGTATATTGCATCCTATCATGTCTCTGTATCAATAGGTAGGTACCTACTGCCTATCAGTGACCACATACAGAGGGGAGGAGGCCTGTATCCAGGATTTTCTTGAGGGGATGGGGAGTGGATGCTAAATTTTTGGAGTCCACCCCATAGTAAGAGCAAAAATCATGCCCGAAGGGGCCCATCGTAAAGGCT
>NW_007381102.1:13709-16203 GCF_000475195.1 Diaphorina citri | reverse complement strand
GCATTTTCCTCCCAACTAGTTTCAATTGGCAGTAGTTAGTCAGATTCAATGTCATTGGGCGAGTTTGAGTTCTGATCATTTCAGACTGGGATTTTTCTTAATTGACGAGTGACATAAACTTATTTGTTATAAGCACAAATTGGTGACATCCTTGTTATTAAAACAAATCACAATGTTCCTGGTTCCTCATTTGCTTGAGCATAGTTAACGTTTCAATTAAAATTTGAGTCTGGTACGCAGAGCAGAGCTCATGTTAGCATCAAGTGATTGAAAATGAAGCAGAAAGTATGACCGAAACCTAGCGTAGCGTCCACAGATTTTATCTCACGGAAAGATGGACATCTCACGAAAAGACGTGAGGTATCTATCACTTCATCCATCATACTGAGAACCTCCGAGGTATGTATATCTCGAGAATTCAAGACAAACTAACTAGCAACTAGCTTTCATGTCATGCCAACAATTCTTTAGCAGTCAAAGAACTAACATCAAAACTTGCTGTCTGTCTTACGTTTGTCTTGCCAATCTCATTCACACAAAGATCACAGACCCAGTAGCTCTGCCTTTCATATCCCACATCGTACGACCTATGGCAGGAATCAGGAATGTAAAGGGCCATTGCCTATGATGTCGTACAGGTAGAAAATACATTGATCTATTCTTAGACACTGTGGCGATGGTGTGATGAAAATTCTTGGGATTGTTCTATTGTTTATTTTTACCGCGGTATGAACTTTATGACGAGGCGTGACGTCAAAGTTGTTGACTGATGTCAGACGAATGGAGAGTGTCAACATCTGTCGCTCATCAAAGAAATGTTTCGTCAAACCGTCATCGTCATAGAAATAGAGAATCCGCGTTATGAAATGTTTGATGTATTGATGGTTGTGTTATACCTATCGTAACAACACATGCCGAACTCATCTAGCGTTTTGGTTTTACTGGTAACCAAAAGCCAACAAGGAACAAAGATTTGATCGTCTTTTAAGATCGTATATTCCAACTATGGCACCATGGCTGTTGCCTAGAGGTTCTAGGTTAGAAAAACATTGAACCCAAGCAAGATCCATGTTGTGTACGAAGATCTAGCTGCTGCGACGAACAAAGATAAGGAATGTACTGAAATTTTTCTTACTACAGATAACACTACACAATACACCATATAACACGATGCATGTAAAGATATTAAACATCTTAGCACAGCAAGACAACAAAACTGGCAGGCTTGGAATAAGCTGAACACCATATTTGGATTCGGTGGATCATTAAGTCTTCATACTCATAGCATTTATCTTGTCTAGATTAACCGTAACTTTTGGTATACAGTTTGAAAGAGTTTTTCCTTTAGGTGCTTAAAATATGGTAATGTTGCAACTAACATTTCAGTTTCTTATACTAGAAGGAAGAAGGGAAACTATAGGAACTACATACATAATTATGTAGGAACCAATGACACTATGATAGAACTTGTAAAATATTCACCCTCAATATACTTCAGAAGTTCAGACGTTCTACTGTCGATCTTCTGGTTGAGTATGTCCCCAGCGTTCATTGTAGTATTATCACAACATGATGTCGGACATTGCCATGCCTGATCCAAAGAAAGGATATAAAAGAGAGAAACACAGAGGTGAGGTGCGATCTAAGATATTAGGATAATGAAGGTTTTTGAAACCGGTTCCCTTGGGCTGTGTATCTTACGCCTCTGAGAACTCTACGTTCATCTGCCTACACTTCGCTCTGTGTTTGTTCTAATGAGATCTAACCACAATCACTATCCTTGTAGGCTTTCAAAGAAATTAACATTCAAACAGGCCAACAATTAAAATACAATTTCCGCTTTGAGAGAAAAAAAGTGACTACAATCTATTTAATCAATGACTGTTTATTTATTCAAATGGGGTACGCGTTGAACTCTTGGGGAGATGTTATCTCTTCTGCGTTCAGGCCTTATTGATTGAAGAATATTTATATTTATCCTTTCTTGATCGGTAATGATTTGAAATGATCCACCTGTGTCATAGACCTGTGCTCGCTAGCCGCAAATGCAATAGGTACTGATATAGCTAAGTACCTATAGCCTTTACCTATAGCCTAATATAGCTAAGTACTTTACTGACTTCACAATTTTGTCCTTACTTTCAAAATTGTGCTTGATTTTATCTTTTTTCTTTCTCACGAATTATCTCCAAAAACGGCAAAAGTCGTAGCCCTTTTTTGAAATAGACAATTATTTCTTCTTTTGGACATGTGCAAACAAACACACTTTTGAAATGTTTGCAGAGAACGTGGATGACATAATGCACAACGTGTATTTTCCTTATTTGTCCGTTTTAAGTTAATCCTTTTACATCAATCTCTGGTTTCCGAGAGTTTCTCTAACAGGAATACGTGACTTCTCTAACCTTCGTCTACTTGAAATCAAAATGTCCATAAATGTGTTATCTGGAATTGAGGGAAAAAAACCGAAGCGTCTCTTGTTTCTTCCTAGAAA
>NW_007381102.1:2106-12271 GCF_000475195.1 Diaphorina citri | reverse complement strand
AAGTCCTCTCTTACTGTTTGCTTCTCGCAAACTTGCCTTCCTTTTAAGGCTTTTTGTAAAGCTACATAAACATACTTACCCTTAAACAAAGGTACATAAACATACGTATGAAAGAAAGTAGGCTCAATGAAAAGCACTGTGCAGTTCCAGAGTTCTTTGCTATCGTTCAGGTAGCAGTTTTTCTCACGAAGTTCTATTGTGTCCATGAGATCCACACGTCTTCTGGTTCCTTACAGTATCTTCAAGATAATAGATTGTGAGTTTTCGTGAAAATTTCCAGGTTTCTGAGTGTCTCTGTACCATTTTTGCCTGTTATGTTTACAACCAAGAAACAGTTAACTGGAATAACTAGCAGGAGGTCTACGTAAAGTGAACGTGAAGAAATTGTGCGTCCGTGAAATTCTTTGATGCACAGAACGGAAATAAATGTATGCCACTAGACCAAGTTACTTAGGACTCTTATGAGAATACTCTATCTATTTTGTGCTAGAGAATAGGATCAAGGACTAGGAAACTCTCCTGAACTTTGACACGTATGAACAGTTCAATCGGAAAATGACTTGATAAACTTTCCAAGTGAGCTGCAACAGAAAGAAAAGACATCTTTGAGGAAAATTCACACCGGATATTGGTTCGTCCAGAGCTAGAAATTCTATCCTTCTTTTCGCAAGGATAGAATTTGAAACGGAAGAACGCTTCTCAGACATTTCTCCTCACACACCTCTGCAGCCTGTCTGTCTCCGAATTCGTAAAATGGGGAGTCAGGGAGTCTTTCATGCTAGATAAAAACTGCAAGGCATATTCTCTCATACAAGGGATTGCAGGGAGCTGCAGTAAGAGGAGAGAGGGGACCGTATAAAAATCTCCGTGCTGTCTGATGCGACATCAGCGGAACTTGTAAAATCTTGGCAACATATCAATCCCCCCTTTCGCTCAGATGCGAGGAGCGTTCAGAAATACCTCTCCGGAGAGACCCACCATATCTTGTGCGTGTAAAGGTGGCTCTATTTTCTATGCACGTCTATTTTCATAGGTCACATGGTGCTTTCGCTGAGGGTGCCTTTCAATTCTTCGGAAAACCTCACTCAATATGAAAATTTTGTATTGAATTCCATTACAATAACAGACACACCTCTCACGGTAGACTCCCTGTAGAAAGTTAATTTGTTTTCTGTTAGTGCAACAGCGAGCGGTACTGTCACTTGAAGTCGAATGGAACGTAGTTTCTCGTTAATTAGCAATTGGCAACTCTGCAACATTCATTAGCATAGCAAACCGGAATGAATGAAACACCAAACTAATGACTAGATCGCGAATGTTGAGGCTTTGATTTGGCCACTGTGTCCTTCGGTTCAATTGAAGGTCTAGGTCCCAGGACTAGGTCTGGGTCATTTCTGATTGGAGTTTCAGTGAGGGACTGTCTATTCCCTACATAACTTTATGATTAGTTATTGTCGATTATAGTGAAGTTAATGTCTTCTGTTCTCTTTGAAGGAAGCTAACATTTCTTCTGTTCTCTTGAACTCTTGAAGTTGTAGAAGACATAACATTTAAAACAAGGAATAGCCAATGGTGTCTAATAATAGACGTAGTATGAGTACGTAGGCATTGCAATTTGCATTTGCTTGCCTTACCGATTACAGATATTGTTAGCGATACTTGGATTGGTCTGATTTCAATAAAACTATCTCTCGTTCGATCACATTCTTGACTATCTACATAATTCAGACTATCTACATTCTTGACTATCTACATAATTCAGAGGCAGTTATGAAGACTGATGGCGTGTGAAACTTGACCGCTTGAGGGGTTGAGCATTGCTGAGTGGTTATCATTGGGCATTGATTTAAATATTCCATTCAATCGGATTTCGACCTAGGGCTCCGAATTTTTTCGTAATTTATTCCAGGATCTTCGTTATGCTAATTTTTGACTGTCGGAAGAGTTATGTTCCAAAGAGGAGACTGAACCGTTGAATTCAGAAGCAAAAGGCGCCATAAAATGAGTTCTCACTTTACATCATCATTAGATTGAGTCTGACTGTTAGTCCTAGGTAATATTCAAAGTTTCAAGTGCTGATTTTATTAGTAAGTATTTATAAAGACAGACCTTTTCCTTAAAGTCCTCATGACAGATGTTTCCTCAGGGCCCTTGGGCAATAAATACGCCCTGTGAAGACATTTATAATTTGTACAAAATGTCAATGAAGAGTTCATTTGATTCACCTACTAAGTAAGTAAGGCTAAACTTGATAAGTCTCGAACTCTGGATGTCATCAAACCCGACTACAATACAGACACACCTCTCACGGTAGACTCCCTGTAGAAAGTTAATTTGTTTTCTGTTAGTGCAACAGCGAGCGGTACTGTCACTGAAGTCGAATGGAACGTAGTTTCTCGTTAATTAGCAATTGGCAACTCTGCAACATTCATTAGCATAGCAAACCCGAATGAATGAAACACCAAACTAATGACTAGATCGCGAATGTTGAGGCTTTGATTTGGCCACTGTGTCCTTCGGTTCAATTGAAGGTCTAGGTCCCAGGACTAGGTCTGGGTCATTTCTGATTGGAGTTTCAGTGAGGGACTGTCTATTCCCTACAGGACTGATGGAAAAATTTAGTGTAGGAGAGGAGCTGAAAACAAGACTATTCAATCAATAACACTTTGTTTATCAAGTAATTTTTCCCATTGAATGGACCAATATTTCAAAGAACTATGTAACTAGGGAGGTATAGTGAAATAATATACATATGTATGATCTTCAAATTATTGTTTCAATGTTTTACCTAAATAAATTTACATGATACTCTAAAATCTCGCAATACAGGCTGCTGCCGGGCTGCGGTCTTACAACGATACATGTTTTTGTGTTAAGCACAATTAAACTCATTGTAACACGAAACAGTAAATCAATGATTTTAAAAAATGAGGATTACATCATGGTTCATTGTACAGACGTCTCAAATTCTCGATTAATATTAATTCATTTAATTAAGACTTAAATTAAAATACAACCAGCACAGCTTGATTCAATTTAAATAATTCAATTCTAATCTCCCAACTGCCCAGATTTTTTTCCTAACGATGTTCGTTTATTGTGTAATTGATGTTAATGTGTATGTACGTTTTGTACACAAGCGTTTCATTTAATTACTCATGTGCAGTATCATTTTCATTCAGTCTGTATTTATTTCTGTATCTGTGCACCAGGTTGTGATATTATTAAGACCTCTGTCTGGTGCGAGATGCATCGAGGTGCGCTGTATCTTGAGTGATAATGTCATTAGCATTGATAATTTGTACTCTCCTATGATTGTAACACTATGTTTGGTATTGTTTTGTACATTTGGTGTTGTTGTACGACCAAATTACCGAGGGACTTGGCTGGCTGGTGACTGATTGAGTGGATGGTGGGGTTTGGTTATGTTTTCATAGACTCATATTTGTATTATTCTTAGCTCTTTGTTCATATACTTGTTTATTCTCTTGATATTCTCTTCAGTATACAGTTTTATCATTTCTCCGTTCTTTTAACTGATCTTTCGTGTCTTCCCTTTTACTAAGTTTCTCTCATTGTATGGTAATATGTTCGAAGTCTGAACCAATACATAGGTTTTTGAGATTATGAGCATTCACTTCAAGTCTCATAGTACCCACGTTGGGCGTGTACAATTCGATAAACAATGCTAATGTGTGTAATTAAATCTTCAAATATAACTTCATTAGAAAGCTCACAAAAATATGAAATCCATCCGAACTATGTAGGCACCACCCAAAAGAAATAAAAATAGACATTTTGATTCTTGGTATTATTCTTGTCTATTTGTTCATAGACTTCTCCGGTTAGATACATAATATTATACACATATTACACATTGTATCTAGTAAAATGTTCATGGGAAGTGTAGAAAAAGATATAGTTCTTCAATATTTGATTCAGCTCGTGTGTAGATCTGCTAGGCCTATCATTATGAACCATGCCTATCTTGTTGATTCAAGTATTTTATTATCAAAGTTCACCTTGTAAATTTTGTCGGGCTATTAATTAAAATGTTTTGATGTCAAAATTCCCAGCTCGTACCTTGTGTTTTGATTTAATATTCTCAAAGCTGCCATTTGTTTGGACAGTCTTGGACTGCTAGTTTTATGAATGAGGAATTTGATTCACAACAGACTGAACCCGTACACTGCCTGAACAACATAGATTCACCTCGTTCGATTGACGGCGTCGATTATGTTCGGATGCAGCTTAAGAGCATATTAAGCATGTTTCCAACTAGAGTGGGACTGGGAAGTATGCTTCTATGAAACAACCTAGTCGGGACTGATTCAGAACCTATTCGGGACGTGTGCACTCCGCCGCTTGCCTTATTTAAAGTCAATATTTAAGGGTATTTGAGTGAAATTTCGAGTGTATGGCCGCCATACACGCCTTATATGGACGCTACGCCACTGGGTCTGAAGAGTCTTTGGATTAGAAGTTAGAACGTTGAGATGTTCGGAACAACATGACTAACACTAATTTTATATTGTTGTACACATATTAGCAAGAAAGTTGTATTCTCTTATTAGATGTTCCGGTATCATGCGAGTATAACTGTTTCTGATATGGTCAAGAACTTAAGTATACCTACGTATTGTACAAATAAACGTATCTAGGTAGCTATTGATGGGAGAGTCATGAAACTGAACACTCATGAGAGTAGTAATCTGAAAGTCGGGTGTGTCTCCAGCACTGATGTGTGATAAATAATTCAAAAGCTACTGTTCTGGGTCCGGTCATCTTGTTCAACATCTCTTCTCTACCAAGTCTCCTCACAATATATGTTACACAAAAAATTATGAAAAATATTACTGACGCCACTTCTGGCTTCTTGGTATTTTTTGATCTCACGTTCCCAAGTTTATAAACATGTTTTATGTTTTAACAGTTAACTGGTGAATGTTCGTATTAGCACAGGGATAATTACAGCGGTCCTGGTTAGTATGTTACTGATGGACAGCTTTATTATTTTGTTATGATGAGAAATTAAACAAATTTATAAATTGAGGGGAGTTCTATTTATAAATATGTATTATAAGTATTTAGTACTATTTATGTGAATTGTAATTTTATAACAATACTTTAACAATAGGTACTGCAACCAACCTCTTCACATACGTTGTCTACTTTTCACTTTCATGGAGACTTAACTAAAGTTAAAGAGACCTTCTCATTCGAAATGATCAGTGTTTAATAAAGAATGAACCAATGAACCCACTTTGTTTCCAACGACATTTGAACCAAACAATCCTGGTCCTAGAAGCGTCAACTTTACATGTCTGTGTCACCCCCTTCTACCCTATAAAGAACTGATATCGCTATCATTCTTTGAAATCATTTTCCCCTGAAGAACTACTCTCATTTTTGAGCAAAAAGCTTAGGTCTGAAGAGTCTTTGGATTAGAAGTTAGAACGTTGAGATGTTCGGAACAACATGACTAACACTAATTTTATATTGTTGTACATATTAGCAAGAAAGTTGTATTCTCTTATTAGATGTTCCGGTATCATGCGAGTATAACTGTTTCTGATATGGTCAAGAACTTAAGTATACCTACGTATTGTACAAATAAACGTATCTAGGTAGATACTTAGGTTTACTATTTACGAGTAAAGGAGATGCAAGTAAGCAAGTTCTAGTTTGTATACCTACGTATTGTACAAATAAACGTATCTAGGTAGATACTTAGGTTTACTATTTACGAGTAAAGGAGATGCAAGTAAGCAAGTTTTATAAGAAAAAATGCTAATAAAAATGAGCGCATTTGCTTTAATTTGTTTTTGAGCTTGTTGAAAGAACGTTCACAAGTTTTAAGTATTTCTTGAACATTGTATCTAGTTATCTACCTTTCTACATACTTCCTATGAAAGGTCTATAATCTCAAATTTTTCAAACAAGAAGCCACGAGCAAAGCTAATGACAAGAGCTCGTAAAGACAATCTTATAATCACGACAGAGAAAACGGAAGCAGAGGCTAACACCCATATTTATGAACAAAATGCTGGCTCTTAAGTTCGTGCCAAGCATAGTCTCAAGGCATTTGATTGGTCAATTTTGACTTGAGACTGATCTAAGAACGATCATTCTTGTTCATAAATACGAGTGTAAATATTTAACAATAAGGGCGGAAATATTGTGTTCACTCTTTTCCACCCAACCCTTTAACAAAATATCAACAAAATTCACCATAAAAACAGGCTCTGAAGCTATGGAAGCCCCAAATTACCCGTTCTAGCCCGTAGCCCGGATTCAGAATTCTGAAAACGACTCTACCACTAAGAGGACATTATTTACGACCACTTCTTTTTGCCAATTTTTTTCCCCACTGTGTCAAAATAATTTGTTGATATCAATAAAACACAGCGCGATAAAACGTCCAGAATGAAAAATGGGACATTTCAAAGAAAGTGAAGATTTGTGGGTGAGAGTCCACGTGAGAAATGGGAGAACGAATTATTGAGGTCTTTAATAAATATAGTATGTTCTGGACCGACAGAATATGCTTTAACCCTGGGTGGATGGCTGATGGTTTAGCTGCTTAAAGAACAGTAAAAACGTAAAAAGTCGTAGCCCAAAGTTATAGGAAAAAAATAGTCTTCATGGATGTATTGGATGTGAAGATAGTGGAATGATATGAGCAGATTGGATAGAAGAAGATCCCTGAAGAAGCTTTTTTGGTGCAAGAAACAGCAACACAACAATCCTTTACCTAACTTTCGTTCATAGAAAATAGGCAATAATCAAGAGACGTAGACCGTAGTACTTCCAAAAGCCTCACAGCTGTGATTTCTACCCATGGTGTGTTAGTCAGGGTTAGTTTCGAGTCTTGTGGGATGTTTATGTCCGAGTTGATGTTTCAGTGGATATGGATGTGGCAGTGAAGTTTTAATATGCACTAGTGGGCGGACAACATGAATTTTTTCTTAGCCTTTTTTATTTTGTTGGAAATATAAAAACAACTTGTTTTGTTCATATTTTTTTACGTCTCCACTGCACAAATAGGCCATGCATATTTCATTCAGAAGACAGTTGATTTGAGGAGCTTGGTCAGTTTATAACTAGAACATTTTTATAGTGCTGTCAAAAGAGGAGGAAATGCACTTCCTTATTGATAGAAATATGTAAATTTACTTAAAGGGCAGACAGAGTCTAGGTGTACGAGTATTACGGGCAAGGAGCCAGTATGCAGCCCAGGTACTGGCCTCATGTAAACACAACTTGCGTCCAGTGACATTTTAGGTGGTCCAATCGTCAAGCCCTAAGTCCGGTAAGTCCAGCCCTACAAAATGTGCTGTCAAGCACAAACAGGGGACCTAGACAGCGATTTGTCAACAGCTACAAACTTAATTGAAAGTGACCAATAGGACTGGAATGTTACTGCAGTAGTGTTTACCTGTGAGACCAGTAGCTGATATTGGCATAGTGTAATCAAGCCATTAAATGGAGGTAAAGAATCACCAGGTTCTGCTTAATCGATAAACGATAGCATAATAACGGGGTTTTCCTTCCAATAAACGCTTACGGTTAAATCGACCAACATTATCCTAATTGATCATAATACTGGGTTTTCCTTGGCGTATGCCACAATTACATAGAAGATTTGCAATGGTCGGAACTACAATTTGAGTTTAAACTTCGTGCAAATGATTCCTTTTTCTTTGGTTCTGTAATTTACACATCTTCGGCTTCTTCTTTCATTGTCAAGCCTTGTTTAAGCTTCAATTTCAAGAACGGTATTTTAACGTATTACCTTACCTACAGGTGCGCTGGTAACTCGTATATGTGAGAAACTTCTAATCGATTTTTCATTGGCTTTCTCGCGTAAATAAACACAGTACTTGGTGTAAGCTCGTCGTACGTGCTTCGTACTCGTATATTAGGACCAAATCATGTGGGGTGCACCCAGCCTCACTCATTTCCATAATAATCGCGTCTATTATGCACTCGTCTCACGTTCGGTTAATTTGTAAATGAGTTTTTGTAGCGAGATTACTGTAATTACGCGAATTTTGCTTTATCGTTGCGTCCGTTGTAAGATTATCATCAGTTTTTTTTTTTTTTTTTTTAATATGATTGTCTTTGCTCCTTTTAAAATTTTTCTTTTTTTTTTTTTTTTTTTTTTTTTTTTTTTTTAATATGATTATGATCAATTTTCTCTCCAAGTTGCCTTCATCCTTCATATCTTTGGGCACATCGATATCTGCACGTATAGTAGGTTCTCTGTTGGGAAGTAGGAAATAGTGGGCCGCCTAACTGTTAAGCCTTCTCCCTATTGTGGGTGACCTCAATTTGGACACGCTCGCCCAACCTGAATAATATGCTATAGTATTAGTTTCTCAATGAGTAGGTAGGTATCAATATTAAAGTTTTATCCAGGTAATAGCTCCCTATAACAAGGTGTATTTTATTCATTAATTTCTCTTGTCTCTTTCCTTCTTCTCTATATTTGTTTTCTCTTTTCGCTTCTCTTCTCTTTTCTTCATTTCCCTTCTTCTCTCTCGTCTTGTCTTTTCATCTCTTCTCTTCTCGTCTTGTCTCTCTTCTCATCTCGTCTCTTTTCCTCTCTTCTCTTCTTTTCTATATTCGTCTTCTCTTTTCGCTTATCTTCTCTTTCTTTTTCATTCTTCTCTTCCCTTCTCTTCTCATCTCTTGGGCACAAATTGTGTGTAAATTATATGAAAGTGGTTCTCACTGGAATTTTCCATGCTACCTGGAACCTGTACTGTTTCTACGTAATCCCAGTGTTAAGCGCGTGTTTCCACTAAACTAAGCTGTTGCCAATTGTTTTTACGTTGTTTTCAAAGTTATCGATTCATCACAACCAATGACAATTTCAGTGTGAATGTTTATCTTGCTACATATTGTATATGTTTGTACACATTTCAATTAAAAAAAAGACAACTCAATATGTAAGTATAAAAAAACTCCTTTCAATTTGTACTCATTTTCATGCTCGTTTTAATCAATTTAATTTTTAATTACCCTGTTATTAGTGTTTAAGATAAACGTAATTTTTAATGAATTATGAAACCAAGTGTGTTTCAAATCAAGGTTTACTTTTATTGCTCCTCGATGTTGCAAGTTTTATTGGGTAGGTAGTAGGTACCTTTTATTATTGACATCAAGAAGAGTTGTTGATTTTTTGTAAATTATTTATCAAATTATAACATTTTTATTGGGTTTCATCGAGATCATTATTCAAATATTTGGTAGGTTGGTCGGCAGGTACGTCTATTATGTATGTGGAATTTTACGTGTTTTTATTTCGATCAGTGATCTATCATTATCCCCTAAATTCTTGAAACTCTAAATAAATCAGAAAACCCTCAATGTTGAAATAACCACATTTTATTCATAGATGGATTACCTATCCTGTACTTGGTATGTACCTATCTATCTTATCTTGGGTGCAAGTGGCGATTTTACATGCATATGTAGCTACACATGTACCTATGTTTAGCTGTGTTTATAATTACTTTTACATAAATTATTATATTAAGAGCTACTGGTACGCGTTTACCTGTTTTTATCAACTTGTGTCTGATTATATTATGCTTATTAATAAAGAATGTATTAATAACAGGTATACTTGTCTACCTGCCGGTCATATTGGTTGATTATATCATTATTTATAACATAAAGGTATCCCCCAAGTGTTGACCTATTGCAAAGGTTTATTTTAGGAAGCCCCTCTGTAAATAACTACCAAGGCTAGGGCCCAGTAGCTTAGTCCTTCAGTCTCCTTTCGTACGCGCTGTGAGGATTTCATGTGATTTCTGGACAGTTTCTACATAGTTCTCTTTTAAAATGTAAAAATTACTGTGGGAAGTTGTAAAATTACCCTAAAATATTGTTTTCTTCTTGAAGCTATCGTGTTGTGGGTGTGAATTTTTTTACGTTCGGTCGTATAACTGTGCTACCTTATTATTATTCTTTGTTTGTTTTAATGTACCTGTGGGTATAGATAGGTTCTCTCGTGAAAGTGATTAAATCTATTATTTTACAGCAGTGGGATTCTCGTATTTTAGTGAAATTCCATATTCCGATAAAATTTATATAGTATGAGAAATTAACATGTTTTGACGTTAGAGGGTGGTATTGATGTTTTTTTGTTTTTTTT